>NC_069505.1:78352865-78420767 GCF_027579735.1 Bombina bombina | reverse complement strand
TCCAGTTCCGCAAAGTGCTTGCCAAAGTGGCAGCGGCAGCGGGATTGGATCCATCTAAGATTGCGCCGCATTCATTCCGCATCGGGGCAGCGACTAGTGCTGCGGCCTTGGGGTCGTCGCAGGCGGTCATTAAGAAAATGGGGCGTTGGAAGTCTGAGCGATATAGGGGCTATATTCGCCCATTGCATGCTTAGTGATGAGGGTCTGTAAGGTGTGTAACCTCTTGATTCCTTCCCGACTTGGTGGGGAGTGGGGGGGGTGAGAAAGGGGTATTGCCAGTGGTTTGTCACCATTTCATTGTCCCCATCCATGTTGTTATAGGTACAGGAAAGACCCCGGTGCGCGTGTGGATTATTGGGCACTCCTTTATCCACTGGGCGGCTATCAGGGCGCATCATTCCCCGGGAGGGCAGCAGCTAGGATTGGCAGCATCCAGGGCTAACATTCGCTGGCTCGGGCGCAGGGGTCTTAATTGGAGGGAGCTTCCCGCTCTGTTACAGGATGCACATAGGAGGTGGGGAAAGCCTCAAGTGATTGTTGTGCATCTGGGCGGAAATGACTTGGGATCCATTCCCGTGTTGGATTTAATACGGATTATGGTTGCGGACATTAAGTGGGTGTGCACATGGCTTCAGGATGTGCGGATAGGTTGGTCTAACGTGGTTGCACGGCTGCGTTGGCGTCACATTGTGACACAGAGGGCAGCGTACAATGTCCGCAAGAAAGTTAATAGGGAAGTGGGGAGAGCGGTCACGGCCGTGGGAGGTTTCGTCATTAGGCATGACACTATTACGGCCGACAAGAAGGCCCTTTACCGACCGGATGGGGTTCACCTAGCGGACGTCGGGTTGGACATTTTCCTGGCTAACCTTAAGACAGCCATCTCATCGGTTGTTTAAAATGAACATTTATTAGGGCATTAGTTAGTTTCAAAGTTCTGTGCTATGGTTGGCATCCGACCGTTGTTAACACAGCGTTATTTATATATGTTACGGTTGCCTCCAGGCTGGCTGGAAGTTGGACCGTAGAAAAGGATGCTCCTAGCGCTCACCAAAGAATCATCAGCACCATAGTCAGCAATCCCTGTAGTGATATTAGCTGAAGCTGTCCCCTACAAACATGAGTCAAAGCTGCAAGTTAGAGGGACAGAAAATAGGTCTGATGTGCTGGAGCACACAGCCTGCTTTTTATTAAGGTTACATGCACACAGGGCACTCCCAGGGGGAGAGGGGGGGAAGCACAAAATCCCCCATCACACATTTAGAAAGAGAGCACTGTCCTTTGACAGGCCACAATAGGATTACAGTACTTAAGATAACAAGTTTACAAGTTCATCTTATCAATTAGCAGTCTGGCTCCAGAGGTGATTAGACAATAGTTTCTAAAAGCTGAAAAAAAAAGAGTTAACTCTTTATGAAATGAAACTTGTTACGGTTTTCTTGGAGCCCTTCTTAGGCGCTGGCTTGCTGGTTCAGGCATTGCTGCTGGGAAATAAGCTCTTCACAACAAAATAACTAATGCTTCTGTAACATTGCTCCCTTTCTGTGGAACACTCTGGCAGACACGGTCTGACCCCTTTTCGGGGCAGACTAAGGCTGTCCAGACCGCTGGTTATGCAGGGCTGAGGTCGGTTTGTCTGGACAACCCGTCGGCGTTGCCATTCTGTTTCCCAGGTCTGTAAGTAATGGTGAAATTGAAGGTTTGCAACGATAAGCTCCAACGTAATAGCCTGCCGTTATCTCCAGAGACCCGGTTCAGCCACACCAACGGGTTATGGTCGGTGACCAGAGTGAACTCCTGACCATATAAATAGGGAGTCAATTTCTTTAATGCCCACACCAAAGCCAAACACTCCTTTTCGACCGCTGCATAGCTGACTTCGCGGGGCAGGAGCTTCCGGCTGATGTAGGCAACTGGATGCTCCCCTCCATCTTCGCCTACTTGGCTGAGGACGGCTCCCAGCCCGAACATGGAAGCATCTGTATGGACGATAAAACGTTTGTTAAGGGCTGGGGCCGCCAAGACAGGAGCGTTAATTAGAGCATTTTTGAGAGCCTGGAAAGCCGTTTCACAGTGGGGAGACCACAGGACCTGTCGAGGTAAGTTCTTCTTGGTCAAGTCAGTCAGGGGTTTGGCAAGTGTGCTGTAGTCTGGTACGAACCGTCTATAGTACCCTGCCGTGCCCAGGAAGGCTAGGACCTGAGTCTTAGTGATGGGGGTGGGCCAATTGGCGACAGCTTCTATTTTGGCCGGCTCTGGTCGCTGCTTTCCACACCCCACCCGGTGACCCAGGTACTGTACCTCGGCCATCCCAAAGTGGCATTTTTCTGGCTTCAGAGTCAGGCCAGCAGCCCGGATCTGATCCAGAACCATTCCCACATGAGCTAAGTGGTCCTCCCAGGACTCACTGTGGATCGCTATGTCGTCCAGGTAGGCGCAAGCAAAACTCTGGAAGCCATCCAGGAGCCTATCCACCAAGCGCTGGAATGTAGCTGGGGCATTCTTCATCCCAAACGGCATTACCCTAAACTGATATAAGCCGAATGGGGTGACGAATGCCGACTTGGGGATAGCCTCCGGGGCCAGGGGAATCTGCCAGTAACCTTTGCAGAGGTCAATAGTGGTCAGGTAATTTCCCCTGGCTATACGATCGAGTAGCTCGTCTACCCTGGGCATAGGGTAAGCGTCCGTCACGGTATTTTCATTGAGCCTCCGATAGTCTACGCAGAACCGGGGGGTCCCATCTTTCTTGGGCACCAAGACAACTGGGGAGGCCCAGGGACTATCGGAGGGCTCAATTACCCTGAGCTGGAGCATCTCATCGATCTCCTTCTTCATTCCTGTCCTAACTGCTTCAGGGATTCGGTACGGAGCCTGGCGCAAGGGAGCTTGTCCCGGAGTATCTACCTGGTGGGTGGTTAAAGTAGTGTACCCTGGCTTCGGGGAGAAGGTGAGGTGTTTGGACTGGAGGAGTTGGTTGAGCTGCTCCCTTTCAGTGGGGCTAAGTCGGTCCCCTATCTGAACCTGCGCCACTATACCTGTGGGGAGGCTCTTTTCTAATAGGTCTGGAATAGGTAAACTGTCGGGGTCTTCCTGAGGGGAACAACATACGGCCGTCACGTTCTCTGGTCGCTCAAAATATTCCTTGAGCATGTTTACATGGAATGTCTTTCTAAGATTGTTGTCGTGGCAGCTAGCTATCACATAAGTGGTGTCTCCCCTTTTCTCTACGATCTGGTAGGGACCCTGCCAGGACGCCTGCAATTTGTCTGTCTTCACCGGCTTAAGTACTAACACCTTTTGTCCTATGGTGAAGATTCTCTTTCGGGCCCCCCGATCGTACCATACTTTCTGTCTTCTCTGGGCCAACTGGAGATTAGCCCGCACGGATTTGGCTAATTGCTCCATTCGGTCCCTGAGTTCCAGCACGTATGGCACAACTGGGACACCGTCAGCCTCCATCTCTCCCTCCCAGTGCTCCCGGATCAGGTTTAGGGGTCCCCGTACCTTTCTTCCGTAGAGCAACTCGAAGGGAGAGAACCCTGTCGTTTCCTGGGGCACCTCCCGATAAGCAAATAGGAGGTGCGGCAGGAAGCGTTCCCAGTCTCGGTATTCCTGAGTGAACGTCTTGAGCATTTGCTTGAGGGTCCCATTGAACCTCTCACACAGCCCGTTCGTCTGGGGGTGGTATGGGGAGCTTAGGAGGGACTTAATTTTGCAAACCTGCCAGAGTTGTTGGGTCAATTCAGCCGTAAATTGGGTGCCTCGGTCGGATAGGATTTCTTTTGGAAATCCTACCCGGGAGAACACCTGTACTAGTGCATTCGCTACCGTATCCGCTTGTATGTTGGATAGGGCGACAGCCTCTGGGTACCTGGTAGCGTAGTCCACTACGGTAAGAATGTATCGCTTACCGGAGGGACTAGGGGTAGCCAGTGGTCCCACTAGGTCAATAGCAACCCGGCTGAAGGGTTCCTCTACAATGGGCATATTTACTAGCTGGGCTTTAGGGTGATCGCCTCGCCTTCCTACTCGTTGACACACATCGCAGGTGTTACAGTAAGTTCTAACGTCAGCGTGCACCCCTGGCCAAAAGAACGTGTGAGTAATGCGGTGTAGGGTACGGGTAACGGCTAGGTGGCCTGCTAAGGGGATGTCGTGGCCTATTTTGAGGATTTCTTGACGGTATTTGTGGGGCACTACCAGCTGTCGCCTACGCTGTCCCCTTTTCTCTGTCCAGCGGTATAGTTTCCTTTTTTCCCATAAGAATGTTTCGTTATCTGCCCCGCCCCCTCCGGTCTCTGCTCGTTCCCGGTACTTTTGTAAGGTCGGGTCAGTCTTAGACTCTGCCTCAAAAGCATCTGGGGTGTCCCAGGGTATGGGGCCTAACCTGTCAGGCAAGGTCGGGGTAGGTCTTACCTGTGTCTCCCGCACTGGTGAAAGCTCTCGCTCCGTCCGGGCTTGGGCCCTTGTAGTCACTGGGTCCGCCTCGTTGTTGCATACTGGAGCATAGGCAGAAGTCATGGGGCCCAAATCGTTGCCCAGTAGTACTTCGGCAGGTAAATTATCCATTAGGCCCACGTTCACAGCCCCCTTTCCCGCTCCCCAATCAAGATGCACTTTAGCTGTTGGAATTTTGTACACATCCCCCCCCGCCACTCTAACGGCCACAGTCTGTCCAGATCGCTTGTGCTCTGGCACCAAATGACTCTGTACCAGCGTGATAGTAGCCCCTGTGTCTCGCAATCCCTCGGTAGATCGCCCCTCGAGCCATACCCTCTGCCGATGGTGCTGGCGGTTATCTGAGGCAGCATATACAGGGTCTGCCTCGTGAAGCGGCCCCACATATCCCTCCATAGGGGCCTCTTGGTTAACACAGAGGGCCCGGGCCGGACGATAGGACCCAGAGGGGTAATTGTAATTCCTGGGTGTCTGGTCCCACCGCTGCCACCAAATGTTACGGTTGCCTCCAGGCTGGCTGGAAGTTGGACCGTAGAAAAGGATGCTCCTAGCGCTCACCAAAGAATCATCAGCACCATAGTCAGCAATCCCTGTAGTGATATTAGCTGAAGCTGTCCCCTACAAACATGAGTCAAAGCTGCAAGTTAGAGGGACAGAAAATAGGTCTGATGTGCTGGAGCACACAGCCTGCTTTTTATTAAGGTTACATGCACACAGGGCACTCCCAGGGGGAGAGGGGGGGAAGCACAAAATCCCCCATCACACATTTAGAAAGAGAGCACTGTCCTTTGACAGGCCACAATAGGATTACAGTACTTAAGATAACAAGTTTACAAGTTCATCTTATCAATTAGCAGTCTGGCTCCAGAGGTGATTAGACAATAGTTTCTAAAAGCTGAAAAAAAAAGAGTTAACTCTTTATGAAATGAAACTTGTTACGGTTTTCTTGGAGCCCTTCTTAGGCGCTGGCTTGCTGGTTCAGGCATTGCTGCTGGGAAATAAGCTCTTCACAACAAAATAACTAATGCTTCTGTAACAATATATAAAAAAAAAAAAAAAAAAAAAGTTGAATTTGGTTGTATGTTATATTGTTATACTGTTATTTAAGGGCTATGTTGGTTAAGTGTGGCGGCAAGAGGCGTCTTTTGTGGCGGTCGGGCAAGGCCCTGGGAGCGGGCGCAGTGTGAGCAGAGTGACGGCCCGAACACAGGGAGAGGTGTCGCCCACTAAGTGCCGGCTTAGGGGTTCCTCTCCCCCCCTTTTAAAGAGCTGCAGGCCGAAGAGCTCTACATAACAAAATCTCTCTCACTGTGCCAATGAGCGTGCGCAACCCCTGTGCCACGCTGCAGACATCGGAGGGGCCTTGTCCGTCAATAAGTAGGGGTTAGTTAGCTAGAAGAAGATGCCGCCACCAACTGGAATGAACTTGCTACAAGTTCAGGGATAGGTTGATTTTAGCTGCCTAATTATTGGCTAGATTAGGCAGAATTCAATTTGTTTAATAAACGCGACCGTGACCGGTCTTTTCCCCAAAGTAGTTGTGTTGTGTTTTTATTGAAAACGTAGGACGTAATAGGAGGTTTATCCCTTATGGAAGTGGAGGGCCCTCTAGTGGGCCTGTAGCAAAATTAAGGGATAGCTGACTTGAAGTCTGGAGGATTCTAGAAGTGTGTGTATGCTACAATGTTGCAAATGTGTGGGAGGGTGTACCTCTTGCCTTTATAGGGTCCTGTTCCAGTGGATTCGGCCTCTTCCTGCCTCCAGACTTCGAGGAGAACTTTCCCCGCCCGCCCGTCCCTGGATGAAGGTATGTGGCGGCAAGTTAGGTTAAGGGTAAGTCAGTCCTCGGCGGGGGTAGGTTTAGTTGAACCAGCCCCATAAGCCCGAGGTTGTAATTTAGTCATCCACCTCTCTCATACGTGTTGGACGATTCGTTTGGAGAGGATGCCTTACTGGGTTGGTGAAATTGTGCCCTAGCTGGCGGTCGGGCAAGGCCCTGGGAGCGGGCGCAGTGTGAGCAGAGTGACGGCCCGAACACAGGGAGAGGTGTCGCCCACTAAGTGCCGGCTTAGGGGTTCCTCTCCCCCCCTTTTAAAGAGCTGCAGGCCGAAGAGCTCTACATAACAAAATCTCTCTCACTGTGCCAATGAGCGTGCACAACCCCTGTGCCACGCTGCAGACATCGGAGGGGCCTTGTCCGTCAATAAGTAGGGGTTAGTTAGCTAGAAGAAGATGCCGCCACCAACTGGAATGAACTTGCTACAAGTTCAGGGATAGGTTGATTTTAGCTGCCTAATTATTGGCTAGATTAGGCAGAATTCAATTTGTTTAATAAACGCGACCGTGACCGGTCTTTTCCCCAAAGTAGTTGTGTTGTGTTTTTATTGAAAACGTAGGACGTAATAGGAGGTTTATCCCTTAAGCACTTCTTGCTGTGGCTGGTATGAAACAAGTCGCCTCCTTCTCTCTGAACTTGATTACAGGTGCACAGAAATAAAGTACTTCTTGCTGTGGCTGGTATGACACAAGCCTCCTTCTCTCTGAACTTGATTACAGGTGCACAGACATAAAGCACTTCTTGCTGTGGCTGGTATGACACAAGCCTCCTTCTCTCTGAACTTGATTACAGGTGCACAGACATAAAGCACTTCTTGCTGTGGCTTGTATGACACAAGCCGCCTCCTTCTCTCTGAACTTGACTACAGGTGCACAGACATAAAGCACTTCTTGCTGTGGCTGGTATGACACAAGCCTCCTTCTCTCTGAACTTGATTACAGGTGCACAGACATAAAGCACTTCTTGCTGTGGCTGGTATGACACAAGCCTCCTTCTCTCTGAACTTGACTACAGGGGCACAGACATAAAGCACTTCTTGCTGTGGCTGGTATGACACAAGCTGCCTCCTTCTCTCTGAACTTGAATACAGGTGCACAGACATAAAGCACTTCTTGCTGTGGCTGGTATGACACAAGCCTCCTTCTCTCTGAACTTAACTACAGGTGCACAGACATAAAGCACTTCTTGCTGTGGCTGGTATGACACAAGCCTCCTTCTCTCTGAACTTAACTACAGGTGCACAGACATAAAGCACTTCTTGCTGTGGCTGGTATGACACAAGCCTCCTTCTCTCTGAACTTGACTACAGGTGCACAGACATAAAGCACTTCTTGCTGTGGCTGGTATGACACAAGCTGCCTCCTTCTCTCTGAACTTGAATACAGGTGCACAGACATAAAGCACTTCTTGCTGTGGCTGGTATGACACAAGCCTCCTTCTCTCTGAACTTGATTACAGATGCACAGACATAAAGCACTTCTTGCTGTGGCTGGTATGACACAAGCCTCCTTCTCTCTGAACTTGATTACAGGTGCACAGACATAAAGCACTTCTTGCTGTGGCTGGTATGACACAAGCCTCCTTCTCTCTGAACTTGACTACAGGTGCACAGACATAAAGCACTTCTTGCTGTGGCTGGTATGACACAAGTCGCCTCCTTCTCTCTGAACTTGATTACAGGTGCACAGACATAAAGTACTTCTTGCTGTGGCTGGTATGACACAAGCCTCCTTCTCTCTGAACTTGATTACAGGTGCACAGACATAAAGCACTTCTTGCTGTGGCTGGTATGACACAAGCCTCCTTCTCTCTGAACTTGATTACAGGTGCACAGACATAAAGCACTTCTTGCTGTGGCTTGTATGACACAAGCCGCCTCCTTCTCTCTGAACTTGACTACAGGTGCACAGACATAAAGCACTTCTTGCTGTGGCTGGTATGACACAAGCCTCCTTCTCTCTGAACTTGATTACAGGTGCACAGACATAAAGCACTTCTTGCTGTGGCTGGTATGACACAAGCCTCCTTCTCTCTGAACTTGACTACAGGGGCACAGACATAAAGCACTTCTTGCTGTGGCTGGTATGACACAAGCCTCCTTCTCTCTGAACTTGAATACAGGTGCACAGACATAAAGCACTTCTTGCTGTGGCTGGTATGACACAAGCCTCCTTCTCTCTGAACTTAACTACAGGTGCACAGACATAAAGCACTTCTTGCTGTGGCTGGTATGACACAAGCCTCCTTCTCTCTGAACTTGACTACAGGTGCACAGACATAAAGCACTTCTTGCTGTGGCTGGTATGACACAAGCCTCGTTCTCTCTGAACTTGACTACAGGTGCACAGACATAAAGCACTTCTTGCTGTGGCTGGTATGACACAAGCCTCCTTCTCTCTGAACTTGATTACAGGTGCACAGACATAAAGCACTTCTTGCTGTGGCTGGTATGACACAAGCCACCTTCTCTCTGAACTTGACTACAGGTGCACAGACATAAAGCACTTCTTGCTGTGGCTGGTATGACACAAGCCTCCTTCTCTCTGAACTTGACTACAGGTGCACAGACATAAAGCACTTCTTGCTGTGGCTGGTATGACACGAGCCTCCTTCTCTCTGAACTTGATTACAGGTGCACAGACATAAAGCACTTCTTGCTGTAGCTGGTATGACACAAGCCTCCTTCTCTCTGAACTTGACTACAGGTGCACAGACATAAAGCACTTCTTGCTGTGACTGGTATGACACAAGCCTCCTTCTCTCTGAACTTGACTACAGGTGCACAGACATAAATCACTTCTTCCTGTGGCTGGTATGACACAAGCCTCCTTCTCTCTGAACTTGACTACAGGTGCACAGACATAAAGCACTTCTTGCTGTGGCTGGTATGACACAAGCCTCCTTCTCTCTGAACTTGACTACAGGTGCACAGACATAAAGCACTTCTTGCTGTGGCTTGTATGACACAAGCCGCCTCCTTCTCTCTGAACTTGACTACAGGTGCACAGACATAAAGCACTTCTTGCTGTGGCTGGTATGACACAAGCCTCCTTCTTTCTGAACTTGACTACAGGTGCACAGACATAAAGCACTTCTTGCTGTGGCTGGTATGACACAAGCCTCCTTCTCTCTGAACTTGACTACAGGGGCACAGACATAAAGCACTTCTTGCTGTGGCTGGTATGACACAAGCCGCCTCCTTCTCTCTGAACTTGATTACAGGTGCACAGACATAAAGCACTTCTTGCTGTGGCTGGTATGACACAAACCTCCTTCTCTCTGAACTTGACTACAGGTGCACAGACATAAAGCACTTCTTGCTGTGGCTGGTATGACACAAACCTCCTTCTCTCTGAACTTGACTACAGGTGCACAGACATAAAGCACTTCTTGCTGTGGCTTTTATGACACAAGCCGCCTCCTTCTCTCTGAACTTGATTACAGGTGCACAGACATAAAGCACTTCTTGCTGTGGCTGGTATGACACAAGCCTCCTTCTCTCTGAACTTGATTACAGGTGCACAGACATAAAGCACTTCTTGCTGTGGCTGGTATGACACAAGCCACCTTCTCTCTGAACTTGATTACAGGTGCACAGACATAAAGCACTTCTTGCTGTGACTGGTATGACACAAGCCTCCTTCTCTCTGAACTTGATTACAGGTGCACAGACATAAAGCACTTCTTGCTGTGGCTGGTATGACACAAGCCTCCTTCTCTCTGAACTTGACTACAGGTGCACAGACATAAAGCACTTCTTGCTGTGGCTGGTATGACACAAGCCTCCTTCTCTCTGAACTTGACTACAGGTGCACAGACATAAAGCACTTCTTGCTGTGGCTGGTATGACACAAGCCTCCTTCTCTCTGAACTTGACTACAGGTGCACAGACATAAAGCACTTCTTGCTGTGGCTGGTATGACACAAGCCTCCTTCTCTCTGAACTTGATTACAGGTGCACAGACATAAAGCACTTCTTGCTGTGGCTTGTATGACACAAGCCGCCTCCTTCTCTCTGAACTTGACTACAGGTGCACAGACATAAAGCACTTCTTGCTGTGGCTGGTATGACACAAGCCTCCTTCTCTCTGAACTTGATTACAGGTGCACAGACATAAAGCACTTCTTGCTGTGGCTGGTATGACACAAGCCTCCTTCTCTCTGAACTTGACTACAGGGGCACAGACATAAAGCACTTCTTGCTGTGGCTGGTATGACACAAGCCTCCTTCTCTCTGAACTTGAATACAGGTGCACAGACATAAAGCACTTCTTGCTGTGGCTGGTATGACACAAGCCTCCTTCTCTCTGAACTTAACTACAGGTGCACAGACATAAAGCACTTCTTGCTGTGGCTGGTATGACACAAGCCTCCTTCTCTCTGAACTTGACTACAGGTGCACAGACATAAAGCACTTCTTGCTGTGGCTGGTATGACACAAGCCTCGTTCTCTCTGAACTTGACTACAGGTGCACAGACATAAAGCACTTCTTGCTGTGGCTGGTATGACACAAGCCTCCTTCTCTCTGAACTTGATTACAGGTGCACAGACATAAAGCACTTCTTGCTGTGGCTGGTATGACACAAGCCACCTTCTCTCTGAACTTGACTACAGGTGCACAGACATAAAGCACTTCTTGCTGTGGCTGGTATGACACAAGCCTCCTTCTCTCTGAACTTGACTACAGGTGCACAGACATAAAGCACTTCTTGCTGTGGCTGGTATGACACGAGCCTCCTTCTCTCTGAACTTGATTACAGGTGCACAGACATAAAGCACTTCTTGCTGTGGCTGGTATGACACAAGCCTCCTTCTCTCTGAACTTGACTACAGGTGCACAGACATAAAGCACTTCTTGCTGTGGACTGGTATGACACAAGCCTCCTTCTCTCTGAACTTGACTACAGGTGCACAGACATAAATCACTTCTTCCTGTGGCTGGTATGACACAAGCCTCCTTCTCTCTGAACTTGACTACAGGTGCACAGACATAAAGCACTTCTTGCTGTGGCTGGTATGACACAAGCCTCCTTCTCTCTGAACTTGACTACAGGTGCACAGACATAAAGCACTTCTTGCTGTGGCTTGTATGACACAAGCCGCCTCCTTCTCTCTGAACTTGACTACAGGTGCACAGACATAAAGCACTTCTTGCTGTGGCTGGTATGACACAAGCCTCCTTCTTTCTGAACTTGACTACAGGTGCACAGACATAAAGCACTTCTTGCTGTGGCTGGTATGACACAAGCCTCCTTCTCTCTGAACTTTACTACAGGGGCACAGACATAAAGCACTTCTTGCTGTGGCTGGTATGACACAAGCCGCCTCCTTCTCTCTGAACTTGATTACAGGTGCACAGACATAAAGCACTTCTTGCTGTGGCTGGTATGACACAAACCTCCTTCTCTCTGAACTTGACTACAGGTGCACAGACATAAAGCACTTCTTGCTGTGGCTGGTATGACACAAACCTCCTTCTCTCTGAACTTGACTACAGGTGCACAGACATAAAGCACTTCTTGCTGTGGCTTTTATGACACAAGCCGCCTCCTTCTCTCTGAACTTGATTACAGGTGCACAGACATAAAGCACTTCTTGCTGTGGCTGGTATGACACAAGCCTCCTTCTCTCTGAACTTGATTACAGGTGCACAGACATAAAGCACTTCTTGCTGTGGCTTGGTATGACACAAGCCGCCTCCTTCTCTCTGAACTTGACTACAGGTGCACAGACATAAAGCACTTCTTGCTGTGGCTGGTATGACACAAGCCTCCTTCTTTCTGAACTTGACTACAGGTGCACAGACATAAAGCACTTCTTGCTGTGGCTGGTATGACACAAGCCGCCTCCTTCTCTCTGAACTTGATTACAGGTGCACAGACATAAAGCACTTCTTGCTGTGGCTGGTATGACACAAACCTCCTTCTCTCTGAACTTGACTACAGGTGCACAGACATAAAGCACTTCTTGCTGTGGCTGGTATGACACAAACCTCCTTCTCTCTGAACTTGACTACAGGTGCACAGACATAAAGCACTTCTTGCTGTGGCTTTTATGACACAAGCCGCCTCCTTCTCTCTGAACTTGATTACAGGTGCACAGACATAAAGCACTTCTTGCTGTGGCTGGTATGACACAAGCCTCCTTCTCTCTGAACTTGACTACAGGTGCACAGACATAAAGCACTTCTTGCTGTGGCTTGTATGACACAAGCCGCCTCCTTCTCTCTGAACTTGACTACAGGTGCACAGACATAAAGCACTTCTTGCTGTGGCTGGTATGACACAAGCCTCCTTCTTTCTGAACTTGACTACAGGTGCACAGACATAAAGCACTTCTTGCTGTGGCTGGTATGACACAAGCCTCCTTCTCTCTGAACTTGACTACAGGGGCACAGACATAAAGCACTTCTTGCTGTGGCTGGTATGACACAAGCCGCCTCCTTCTCTCTGAACTTGATTACAGGTGCACAGACATAAAGCACTTCTTGCTGTGGCTGGTATGACACAAACCTCCTTCTCTCTGAACTTGACTACAGGTGCACAGACATAAAGCACTTCTTGCTGTGGCTTTTATGACACAAGCCGCCTCCTTCTCTCTGAACTTGATTACAGGTGCACAGACATAAAGCACTTCTTGCTGTGGCTGGTATGACACAAGCCTCCTTCTCTCTGAACTTGATTACAGGTGCACAGACATAAAGCACTTCTTGCTGTGGCTGGTATGACACAAGCCACCTTCTCTCTGAACTTGATTACAGGTGCACAGACATAAAGCACTTCTTGCTGTGGCTGGTATGACACAAGCCTCCTTCTCTCTGAACTTGATTACAGGTGCACAGACATAAAGCACTTCTTGCTGTGGCTGGTATGACACAAGCCTCCTTCTCTCTGAACTTGACTACAGGTGCACAGACATAAAGCACTTCTTGCTGTGGCTGGTATGACACAAGCCTCCTTCTCTCTGAACTTGACTACAGGTGCACAGACATAAAGCACTTCTTGCTGTGGCTGGTATGACACAAGCCTCCTTCTCTCTGAACTTGACTACAGGTGCACAGACATAAAGCACTTCTTGCTGTGGCTGGTATGACACAAGCCTCCTTCTCTCTGAACTTGATTACAGGTGCACAGACATAAAGCACTTCTTGCTGTGGCTTGTATGACACAAGCCGCCTCCTTCTCTCTGAACTTGACTACAGGTGCACAGACATAAAGCACTTCTTGCTGTGGCTGGTATGACACAAGCCTCCTTCTCTCTGAACTTGATTACAGGTGCACAGACATAAAGCACTTCTTGCTGTGGCTGGTATGACACAAGCCTCCTTCTCTCTGAACTTGACTACAGGGGCACAGACATAAAGCACTTCTTGCTGTGGCTGGTATGACACAAGCCTCCTTCTCTCTGAACTTGAATACAGGTGCACAGACATAAAGCACTTCTTGCTGTGGCTGGTATGACACAAGCCTCCTTCTCTCTGAACTTAACTACAGGTGCACAGACATAAAGCACTTCTTGCTGTGGCTGGTATGACACAAGCCTCCTTCTCTCTGAACTTAACTACAGGTGCACAGACATAAAGCACTTCTTGCTGTGGCTGGTATGACACAAGCCTCGTTCTCTCTGAACTTGACTACAGGTGCACAGACATAAAGCACTTCTTGCTGTGGCTGGTATGACACAAGCCTCCTTCTCTCTGAACTTGATTACAGGTGCACAGACATAAAGCACTTCTTGCTGTGGCTGGTATGACACAAGCCACCTTCTCTCTGAACTTGACTACAGGTGCACAGACATAAAGCACTTCTTGCTGTGGCTGGTATGACACAAGCCTCCTTCTCTCTGAACTTGACTACAGGTGCACAGACATAAAGCACTTCTTGCTGTGGCTGGTATGACACGAGCCTCCTTCTCTCTGAACTTGATTACAGGTGCACAGACATAAAGCACTTCTTGCTGTGGCTGGTATGACACAAGCCTCCTTCTCTCTGAACTTGACTACAGGTGCACAGACATAAAGCACTTCTTGCTGTGACTGGTATGACACAAGCCTCCTTCTCTCTGAACTTGACTACAGGTGCACAGACATAAATCACTTCTTCCTGTGGCTGGTATGACACAAGCCTCCTTCTCTCTGAACTTGACTACAGGTGCACAGACATAAAGCACTTCTTGCTGTGGCTGGTATGACACAAGCCTCCTTCTCTCTGAACTTGACTACAGGTGCACAGACATAAAGCACTTCTTGCTGTGGCTTGTATGACACAAGCCGCCTCCTTCTCTCTGAACTTGACTACAGGTGCACAGACATAAAGCACTTCTTGCTGTGGCTGGTATGACACAAGCCTCCTTCTTTCTGAACTTGACTACAGGTGCACAGACATAAAGCACTTCTTGCTGTGGCTGGTATGACACAAGCCTCCTTCTCTCTGAACTTGACTACAGGGGCACAGACATAAAGCACTTCTTGCTGTGGCTGGTATGACACAAGCCGCCTCCTTCTCTCTGAACTTGATTACAGGTGCACAGACATAAAGCACTTCTTGCTGTGGCTGGTATGACACAAACCTCCTTCTCTCTGAACTTGACTACAGGTGCACAGACATAAAGCACTTCTTGCTGTGGCTGGTATGACACAAACCTCCTTCTCTCTGAACTTGACTACAGGTGCACAGACATAAAGCACTTCTTGCTGTGGCTTGTATGACACAAGCCGCCTCCTTCTCTCTGAACTTGATTACAGGTGCACAGACATAAAGCACTTCTTGCTGTGGCTGGTATGACACAAGCCTCCTTCTCTCTGAACTTGATTACAGGTGCACAGACATAAAGCACTTCTTGCTGTGGCTGGTATGACACAAGCCTCCTTCTCTCTGAACTTGATTACAGGTGCACAGACATAAAGCACTTCTTGCTGTGGCTGGTATGACACAAGCCTCCTTCTCTCTGAACTTGATTACAGGTGCACAGACATAAAGCACTTCTTGCTGTGGCTGGTATGACACAAGCCTCCTACTCTCTGAACTTGACTTACAGGTGCACAGACATAAAGCACTTCTTGCTGTGGCTGGTATGACACAAGCCTCCTTCTCTCTGAACTTGACTACAGGTGCACAGACATAAAGCACTTCTTGCTGTGGCTGGTATGACACAAGCCTCCTTCTCTCTGAACTTGACTACAGGTGCACAGACATAAAGCACTTCTTGCTGTGGCTGGTATGACACAAGCCTCCTTCTCTCTGAACTTGATTACAGGTGCACAGACATAAAGCACTTCTTGCTGTGGCTGGTATGACACAAGCCTCCTTCTCTCTGAACTTGATTACAGGTGCACAGACATAAAGCACTTCTTGCTGTGGCTGGTATGACACAAGCCTCCTTCTCTCTGAACTTGACTACAGGTGCACAGACATAAAGCACTTCTTGCTGTGGCTGGTATGACACAAGCCTCCTTCTCTCTGAACTTGACTACAGGTGCACAGACATAAAGCACTTCCTGCTGTGGCTGGTATGACACAAGCCTCCTCTCTGAACTTGACTACAGGTGCACAGACATAAAGAACTTCTTGCTGTGGCTGGTATGACACAAGCCTCCTTCTCTCTGAACTTGACTACAGGTGCACAGACATAAAGCACTTCTTGCTGTGACTGGTATGACACAAGCATCCTTCTCTCTGAACTTGACTACAGGTGCACAGACATAAAGCACTTCTTGCTGTGGCTGGTATGACACAAGCCTCCTTCTCTCTGAACTTGATTACAGGTGCACAGACATAAAGCACTTCTTGCTGTGGCTGGTATGACACAAGCCTCCTTCTCTCTGAACTTGATTACAGGTGCACAGACATAAAGCACTTCTTGCTGTGGCTGGTATGACACAAGCCTCCTTCTCTCTGAACTTGATTACAGGTGCACAGACATAAAGCACTTCTTGCTGTGGCTGGTATGACACAAGCCTCCTTCTCTCTGAACTTGATTACAGGTGCACAGACATAAAGCACTTCTTGCTGTGGCTGGTATGACACAAGCCTCCTTCTCTCTGAACTTGATTACAGGTGCACAGACATAAAGCACTTCTTGCTGTGGCTGGTATGACACAAGCCTCCTTCTCTCTGAACTTGACTACAGGTGCACAGACATAAAGCACTTCTTGCTGTGGCTGGTATGACACAAGCCTCCTTCTCTCTGAACTTGATTACAGGTGCACAGACATAAAGCACTTCTTGCTGTGGCTGGTATGACACAAGCCTCCTTCTCTCTGAACTTGACTACAGGTGCACAGACATAAAGCACTTCTTGCTGTGGCTGGTATGACACAAGCCTCCTTCTCTCTGAACTTGATTACAGGTGCACAGACATAAAGCACTTCTTGCTGTGGCTGGTATGACACAAGCCTCCTTCTCTCTGAACTTGATTACAGGTGCACAGACATAAAGCACTTCTTGCTGTGGCTGGTATGACACAAGCCTCCTTCTCTCTGAACTTGACTACAGGTGAACAGACAAAAAGCACTACTTGCTGTGGCTGGTATGACACAAGCCTCCTTCTCTCTGAACTTGACTACAGGTGCACAGACATAAAGCACTTCTTGCTGTGGCTGGTATGACACAAGCCTCCTTCTCTCTGAACTTGACTACAGGTGCACAGACATAAAGCACTTCTTGCTGTGGCTGGTATGACACAAGCCTCCTTCTCTCTGAACTTGACTACAGGTGCACAGACATAAAGCACTTCTTGCTGTGGCTGGTATGACACAAGCCTCCTTCTCTCTGAACTTGACTTACAGGTGCACAGACATAAAGCACTTCTTGCTGTGGCTGGTATGACACAAGCCTCCTTCTCTCTGAACTTGACTACAGGTGCACAGACATAAAGCACTTCTTGCTGTGGCTGGTATGACACAAGCCTCCTTCTCTCTGAACTTGACTACAGGTGCACAGACATAAAGCACTTCTTGCTGTGGCTGGTATGACACAAGCCTCCTTCTCTCTGAACTTGATTACAGGTGCACAGGCATAAAGCACTCCTTGCTGTGGCTGGTATGACACAAGCCTCCTTCTCTCTGAACTTGATTACAGGTGCACAGACATAAAGCACTTCTTGCTGTGGCTGGTATGACACAAGCCTCCTTCTCTCTGAACTTGACTACAGGTACACAGACATAAAGCACTTCTTGCTGTGGCTGGTATGACACAAGCCTCCTTCTCTCTGAACTTGATTACAGGTGCACAGACATAAAGCACTTCTTGCTGTGGCTGGTATGACACAAGCCTCCTTCTCTCTGAACTTGACTACAGGTGCACAGACATAAAGCACTTCTTGCTGTGGCTGGTATGACACAAGCCTCCTTCTCTCTGAACTTGATTACAGGTGCACAGACATAAAGCACTTCTTGCTGTGGCTGGTATGACACAATCCTCCTTCTCTCTGAACTTGATTACAGGTGCACAGACATAAAGCACTTCTTGCTGTGGCTGGTATGACACAAGCCTCCTTCTCTCTGAACTTGACTACAGGTGCACAGACATAAAGCACTTCTTGCTGTGGCTGGTATGACACAAGCCTCCTTCTCTCTGAACTTGACTACAGGTGCACAGACATAAAGCACTTCTTGCTGTGGCTGGTATGACACAAGCCTCCTTCTCTCTGAACTTGATTACAGGTGCACAGACATAAAGCACTTCTTGCTGTGGCTGGTATGACACAAGCCTCCTTCTCTCTGAACTTGATTACAGGTGCACAGACATAAAGCACTTCTTGCTGTGGCTGGTATGACACAAGCCTCCTTCTCTCTGAACTTGATTACAGGTGCACAGACATAAAGCACTTCTTGCTGTGGCTGGTATGACACAAGCCTCCTTCTCTCTGAACTTGATTACAGGTGCACAGACATAAAGCACTTCTTGCTGTGGCTGGTATGACACAAGCCTCCTTCTCTCTGAACTTGACTACAGGTGCACAGACATAAAACACTTCTTGCTGTGGCTGGTGTGACACAAGCCTCCTTCTCTCTGAACTTGATTACAGGTGCACAGGCATAAAGCACTTCTTGCTGTGGCTGGTATGACACAAGCCTCCTTCTCTCTGAACTTGACTACAGGTGCACAGACATAAAGCACTTCTTGCTGTGGCTGGTATGACACAAGCCTCCTTCTCTCTGAACTTGATTACAGGTGCACAGACATAAAGCACTTCTTGCTGTGGCTGGTATGACACAATCCTCCTTCTCTCTGAACTTGATTACAGGTGCACAGACATAAAGCCCTTTTGCTGTGGCTGGTATGACACAAGCCTCCTTCTCTCTGAACTTGACTACAGGTGCACAGACATAAAGCACTTCTTGCTGTGGCTGGTATGACACAAGCCTCCTTCTCTCTGAACTTGACTACAGGTGCACAGACATAAAGCACTTCTTGCTGTGGCTGGTATGACACAAGCCTCCTTCTCTCTGAACTTGATTACAGGTGCACAGACATAAAGCACTTCTTGCTGTGGCTGGTATGACACAAGCCTCCTTCTCTCTGAACTTGATTACAGGTGCACAGACATAAAGCACTTCTTGCTGTGGCTGGTATGACACAAGCCTCCTTCTCTCTGAACTTGATTACAGGTGCACAGACATAAAGCACTTCTTGCTGTGGCTGGTATGACACAAGCCTCCTTCTCTCTGAACTTGACTACAGGTGCACAGACATAAAGCACTTCTTGCTGTGGCTGGTATGACACAAGCCGCCTCCTTCTCTCTGAACTTGACTACAGGTGCACAGACATAAAGCACTTCTTGCTGTGGCTTGTATGACACAAGCCTCCTTCTCTCTGAACTTGATTACAGGTGCACAGACATAAAGCACTTCTTGCTGTGGCTGGTATGACACAAGCCTCCTCTCTGAACTTGATTACAAGTGAGCAAAAGAAAGAGATTCAAGAGTTCCAATTGTAGAAGAATCAAAATGACTTTATTGAGGATAAAATCCAAAAGTATACCAGCACGGTAACAGAGAGACAGCTGGCCCTACTAGTTTCGGCGGTGTGCCGTAATCTAAGACCTGCTGTGTATTTACAAGTGGGTGTTTAAAAGTAACTCTCTACACAATCATTGGCTACAGAGGGGTTAGAAATACCACTCCCCTTTAACCCTTGTCTGGGTGAAAACAAATGGAGGAAATTGTTAACATAGATGTAGACAAATGTAATATAATAATATACATAAGTTGAAATACATACATTAATAAGAGTCAAATTAATTAAAAGAGGGGGGGAGAGAAAATTTTGACATTAGTAATCTGTAACTAGAGCTGCATGTCATATTAAAGAATAACAATGGTTTTGTTACCAAAAAATGGATTGAATATATACACATATGTGCAATAGTATGAATAAATCAATCAATAGCAAGCAAAATAAACAAGCTGAAAATTTGAGAAATGCAATTGATGAGCATACAAAATCCATTCAGAAAGACCAGAACACATAATGGCATATATAACTACAGAGCCTGGTTATGCTAGAAGACCGATATAAGAGATGCAATCTAATGAAGAGAATTCCTCAAAAGTAGTGGTACATAATGGGGTACTAAAGATAAACCATTAAAGTTATAAACATAAGGCAGTCAAAATTAAGACTTCTCAAATATGAATATCTAGGTACCCTCATATTTACCAATACAGAAACATTCAAAATACAATGCATAAACAATATAAATTATTTATTATTCAATCAAATCTAATAACCAAGAAAGCCCTAATAGTAAGGATATGAACACATGAAATTGAACCTAAAACAACATAATATGATGTTGTATTTATCTCGATTATAAGGAAAGGTTTTTATTATTAGGAATTCGATTTCTCCAAAGAATGTGAATGGCTTAAATGTTCTGAATGTTATTTACCAGTGTAAAAGTTAACTATGCGGTAAACGACAATGCTAAATTATATTCAGCACCAGTGATTGATCAGATCAAATTCCGAGTTGAAGCCATTAGGGACCTGAGTGCGTAGTCTGAAAATCCAGAATGCTTCCTGGCGTGCTAAAATAGCATCTTTGTCCCCACCTCTTGGTGGTCTCCTAATGGCCTCAATTGCTCGCCACTTGAAAGATCTGACATCACCATGATGAATTTCAATGAAATGTCTGGCTAATTCTGAACATGTCTTTTCGTTCCTAATATAGCCCAAATGTTCCCGTTCTCTGGTACGGATGTCTCGAGACGTCATGCCCACATACTGTAGTTTGTGACAAACACATTCAATAACATAAACTACATAGTTAGTTGAGCATTTTATGCAACCCTTTGTTTCATATGTGTGGTTGGTAACACAAGAGTAGAAGTTTCTACCTTCTGTGATGAAATCACAGGCCTTGCATCTTGAGACTCCACACTTGTAGGTCCCATTTACAGAGAGCCAAGTAGTGGGCCTGGTATTCTGTGTTATTTGACTTGGAGATAGGATGTTTCCTAATGTGACATTTCTGGAATAAACACATTTGAATCCTCTCTCCACTACCGGTTTTAGTTGTTTGTCCCCATATAACATGGGGAAGTATTTCTTGAGAATTCTACAAATCTCGTAGAATTCCGTTGAATACTTGGTGATGAAGAGTGTACAATTTTTGGTTTTGTGATCAGACTTTGTAAGTGTGCTTTTCTGAAGGACATCACCTCTTTTCATTTTGGTTACTTCATCCAAGGCATTATCAACCAAAGATTGGTTGTACCCTCTTTCAAGCAACCTATTTTTTATCTCTTGGCTCTCCTTTTTATAATCAGATTCCCTATTGCAGATCCTTTTAGCCCTAAGTAGCTGTCCTTTTGTGATACCCTTAAAAACATGTTTAGGGTGGGCGCTTTTGCGATGTAAAAGGGTATTTCCTGCAATAGGTTTTCTGTACAAATTGGATATAATGGTGCCAGTGTCAGTGTCTCCCCTAAGGTTAACATCCAAGAAATGGATTTCTGATTTTTGCCATTCATGGGTGAATTTCACTCCATTGTCACTTATGTTCAGGAATTCTGTGAAATCCTCAGCCGATTTACCATCAGAGGACCAAATAATAATCAGATCGTCAATGAAACGTTTATACAATCGTATATGATGGATGAAGGGGTTTCTATCTGCATAGACAAAGTTGATCTCTAGCCATCCCATAAATATGTTAGCATATGATGGGGCAAATTTTGCCCCCATGGCAGTACCTTGTCTCTGCAGATAGAATACCCCCTCAAACATAAAATAATTATGTTTTAACAAAAAAGAGAGGTCACTCTGATGATAAAATCAGCTGCAGGGTTATCCATGGAATAAAAAGATTCCAAAAAGTGTTTAATGGCAATGATGCCCATATCATGGGGGATAGTAGAATATAATGACACCACATCGATGGTGAGCCAACTATCCAAAAATCGAATTCCTAATAATAAAAACCTTTCTTTATAATCGAGATAAATACAACATCATATTATGTTGTTTTAGGTTCAATTTCATGTGTTCATATCCTTACTATTAGGGCTTTCTTGGTTATTAGATTTGATTGAATAATAAATAATTTATATTGTTTATGCATTGTATTTTGATTGTTTCCGTATTGGTAAATATGAGGGTACCTAGATATTCATATTTGAGAAGTCTTAATTTTGACTGCCTTATGTTTATAACTTTAATGGTTTATCTTTAGTACCCCATTATGTACCACTACTTTTGAGGAATTCTCTTCATTAGATTGCATCTCTTATATCGCTCTTCTATCATAACCAGGCTCTGTAGTTATATATGCCATTATGTGTTCTGGTCTTTCTGAATGGATTTTGTATGCTCATCAATTGCATTTCTCAAATTTTCAGCTTGTTTATTTTGCTTGCTATTGATTGATTTATTCATACTATTGCACATATGTGTATATATTCAATCCATTTTTTGGTAACAAAACCATTGTTATTCTTTAATATGACATGCAGCTCTAGTTACAGATTACTAATGTCAAAATTTTCTCTCCCCCCCTCTTTTAATTAATTTGACTCTTATTAATGTATGTATTTCAACTTATGTATATTATTATATTACATTTGTCTACATCTATGTTAACAATTTCCTCCATTTGTTTTCACCCAGACAAGGGTTAAAGGGGAGTGGTATTTCTAACCCCTCTGTAGCCAATGATTGTGTAGAGAGTTACTTTTAAACACCCACTTGTAAATACACAGCAGGTCTTAGATTACGGCACACCGCCGAAACTAGTAGGGCCAGCTGTCTCTCTGTTACCGTGCTGGTATACTTTTGGATTTTATCCTCAATAAAGTCATTTTGATTCTTCTACAATTGGAACTCTTGAATCTCTTTCTTTTGCTCATATTTACGGACTACAAGGAGTCCGTTCACCCTCAAGAGCCCACAGAGCCTCTACTCCTATTAGTTCTTTACCTGCCGTTCAGTGTTTTCCCCTTGTGATAGCTGAAGATTTGACCGGCGCCGGAGCGATCGGATTGGATAAGCCTCACACACCCCCCTTCGGCATGTTCCGATGATGACGTCAGACGCCCAGAAGACTCGGGTGGCGTTTAGAGGAAGGTACGTCTAGTGTATAATTCCGCACAGGAGTTGCGGTTCACCGGGATGACGAAACCTGTGACCTGGAAGCTGCCATCACGTCTAGAATGAAACTTACAAGTGAAGCTGACTATCAGTGGGGTGAGTGTAGAGGCTTATACCCTCGTTTGAATGTGAATTACTTCCACTTGCGCTGAGATAAATGGACTTGTGCTTTCCATGGGGATAATACACATTATTACACTTTAACGGCAGGTTCTTGTTTTGGAGTATTTACATAGCCACACTTTGAGTTACAGTGACTGTGAACCCTGGGGAATACTACTGTGTTATTGATTACAGGTGCACAGACATAAAGCACTTCTTGCTGTGGCTGGTATGACACAAGCCTCCTTCTCTCTGAACTTGATTACAGGTGCACAGACATAAAGCACTTCTTGCTGTGACTGGTATGACACAAGCCTCCTCTCTGAACTTGATTACAGGTGCACAGACATAAAGCACTTCTTGCTGTGGCTGGTATGACACAAGCCTCCTCTCTGAACTTGATTACAGGTGCACAGACATAAAGCACTTCTTGCTGTGGCTGGTATGACACAAGCCTCCTTCTCTCTGAACTTGATTACAGGTGTACAGACATAAAGCACTTCTTGCTGTGACTGGTATGACACAAGCCTCCTCTCTGAACTTGACTACAGGTGCACAGACATAAAGCACTTCTTGCTGTGGCTGGTATGACACAAGCCTCCTTCTCTCTGAACTTGACTACAGGTGCACAGACATAAAGCACTTCTTGCTGTGGCTGGTATGACACAAGCCTCCTTCTCTCTGAACTTGACTATAGGTGCACAGACATAAAGCACTTCTTGCTGTGGCTTGTATGACACAAGCCTCCTTCTCTCTGAACTTGACTACAGGTGCACAGACATAAAGCACTTCTTGCTGTGACTGGTATGACACAAGCCTCCTTCTCTCTGAACTTGATTACAGGTGCACAGACATAAAGCACTTCTTGCTGTGGCTGGTATGACACAAGCCTCCTTCTCTCTGAACTTGACTACAGGTACACAGACATAAAGCACTTCTTGCTGTGGCTGGTCTGACACAAGCCTCCTTCTCTCTGAACTTGACTACAGGTGCACAGACATAAAGCACTTCTTGTTGTGGCTGGTATGACACAAGCCTCCTTCTCTCTGAACTTGACTACAGGTGCACAGACATAAAGCACTTCTTGCTGTGGCTGGTATGACACAAGCCTCCTTCTCTCTGAACTTGATTACAGGTGCACATACATAAAGCACTTCTTGCTGTAGCTGGTATGACACAAGCCTCCTTCTCTCTGAACTTGATTACAGGTGCACAGACATAAAGCACTTCTTGCTGTGGCTGGTATGACACAAGCCTCCTTCTCTCTGAACTTGACTACAGGTGCACAGACATAAAGCACTTCTTGCTGTGACTGGTATGACACAAGCCTCCTTCTCTCTGAACTTGATTACAGGTGCACAGACATAAAGCACTTCTTGCTGTGGCTGGTATGACACAAGCCTCCTCCTTTCTGAACTTGATTACAGGTGCACAGACATAAAGCACTTCTTGCTGTGGCTGGTGTGACACAAGCCTCCTTCTCTCTGAACTTGATTACAGGTGCACAGACATAAAGCACTTCTTGCTGTGGCTGGTATGACACAAGCCACCTTCTCTCTGAACTTGATTACAGGTGCACAGACATAAAGTACTTCTTGCTGTGGCTGGTATGACACAAGCCTCCTTCTCTCTGAACTTGACTACAGGGACACAGACATAAAGCACTTCTTGCTGTGGCTGGTATGACACAAGCCGCCTCCTTCTCTCTGAACTTGACTACAGGTGCACAGACATAAAGCACTTCTTGCTGTGGCTGGTATGACACAAGCCTCCTTCTCTCTGAACTTGACTACAGGTGCACAGACATAAAGCACTTCTTGCTGTGACTGGTATGACACAAGCCTCCTTCTCTCTGAACTTGACTACAGGTGCACAGACATAAAGCACTTCTTGCTGTGGCTTGTATGACACAAGCCTCCTTCTCTCTGAACTTGATTACAGGTGCACAGACATAAAGCCCTTCTTGCTGTGGCTGGTATGACACAAGCCTCCTTCTCTCTGAACTTGACTACAGGTGCACAGACATAAAGCACTTCTTGCTGTGGCTGGTATGACACAAGCCTCCTTCTCTCTGAACTTGATTACAGGTGCACAGACATAAAGCACTTCTTGCTTTTGTGTAAAGATTGGGGGGGGGGTAGATTTATCAAGCAGTGGATGCAGCAATCTACCCCCAAAGTTTTCTTTCTGGTTATCTGTCATTTTACAGCTAGACTGTACTTATAAGTCAGGGCAAGACTAACATAAATCAGCAATGTTCTTTGGGTGATTACAGTGTAAAATGTGGTGTTCATTACCAGTTGTGCATATCTCTCTTTTGCGGTGTATATAAATGACCCTTGGGGTCAGGTCTCACTAAAAGTAAGTGTAGTGAAAATGTGAAAAAAAGAAGTTCAGGATAAACACGGCCAAAAGACTCCAACCATAAAAAAGTGTGTGTAATACATCAGTAGCAGCAACCTCCCGTAAGTAAAGTAGATAAATTGAGAAATATGATTGATCACTCTTTTCCTCCTTCATCCTTCAGTACAACAGTATAAATGGAAAGCAGTTCATATCACAGTTCAGGGCTCTTATAACATAGTATACCACTCACCCACATCCAGCGATCCTTTTTCGGTGAGCATCCACTGAAGCGGAATGGAGCCCTTGAAGCTCCTCCTGCTCACCTGACTCTCTATTGGTTAGGGAGACCGGAGAAGCTTTCTACCGCAGCTTGAGGAACAAACACACAAACCTCTCTGTGTGTAAACCAGGCCCTGTGGCGCAGTAATCTTCCGGTGCACTTCCTTGTGCGTATCTCCTCCAATACCAAGAGATGGAAATGATCATGTGGGTGCGGTATGAGCCAATCCGTGAAGATGCTTGATAGTCCGATCGTAGCTGTACCAGGTTAATACGGAGGTTGCCGGGAACAAAGATCTGCAGCTTGTAGATAAATTCACAAACGGAGATGAGGGGGGAAAGAACGCCTTGTCGTTCTTTAAACAGGCAATTAAAAAATGAAAAAAAGTTCATATCCGTAAGATAGATGAAATAAAAAGGTACTTTATTATAGGCAATCCATAGTAAAACACATGTAAGAAAAAGACATACAGGTTTTACGCGTTTCGGCAGGAGCCGTATTCATAAACCTGTAGGTACTACTGCTACTCAAGTTTAAAAAGCATGTTCTAAAAGTTCATTGGCTGGTGTAAACACACCTCCAATTACTTTAACTCTTTACCACACAATTTACAAAAGCAGAGTTAAACATATACATGCAAAGAAATGTTTATACATACACACACATTGTGAGTCCTGATTAATTAACATGCAATTCCTCAAGCAACCAAATCATATATGAATATTAGGGAGATATAGAAAATATTTTAGTATTTTGATAATTTAGTATTTTAATAAACCCTATTTACTTGAAAGGGCTCAAATCTCCTTAAAGGTGTATCCCAAAGCTGTCAAATATTGATAAATGTTAGATAGAGTGTATTAAGTGCAATTAGTATCCGTTACAATCATCCAATATATATGGATTTAAACAACAAATGAATGTATATAAACACAGTATAACCCTCAGTACTTTAAGAAAGGTATTGTGTATAAAAGGAAAAAAGACATGTTATGTGATAACAATAATTACATCAATAATAACGTCAAAACACGGTTTACAACCAAGATAATAACACCATTGATAACTTCTATAAGTTTAGCAATGGAGACCCTTCCAGTTATATATACATTATCCAGTCATAGTCACTTATGAATTGAGTAAAGAAAGAATCTCATTTCTAGATCTAGATATAGAATTAGAAACAGACAAATTCACTACAAAAACGTTCTTCAAGAAAGTTGACTCCAATAACTTTATTCACACAGAAAGTTGCCACTTATCCAGATGGAAAAACAATATTCCCCGAGCACAATTTTTTAGAATAAGAAAAAACTGTATGAACCTGGTAGATTATGAAGAACAAGCTAAAATTTTAAGCAAGAAGTTTGCAGAAAAGGGTTATGAAGAGAAACAAATTGAAGAAAACCTGAAAGAAATTAAACTAATAGATAGACAAGTACTACTTAAATACAAAGATAAAACAAACTCAGTTACAAATGATACAAATGAAATATCAGTGCCATTCATTACAAATTACAATGGGGAACATAAGAAAATTGAAAAAATAGTTCAGAAACATTGGCATCATATTAGAGAAGACCCCATAATTGGTGATAAGATCTCTATAAATCCAAAATTTATATATAGGAAATCAAAAAATCTGAAGTCAATACTAGCCCCTAGTGAATTCAAATCCAAAACACAGCCAAAAGAACAAGATCTATTGGGAAACATAATAAAAGGGTTTTTTCCTTGTCATTGCTGCAGATCATGCAACTATAGTAGTAAAATTAAGCAATACACATCAACTCAAACAGGGGAAATATTTCATATAAGAGACACAATAAGATGTACCGACAAAGGGATTATCTATTTGATACAGTGCAGCTGTGGAAAGCAATATTTAGGAGAGACTTCAAGGACATTGAGAGAGAGAAAAAGAGAGCATCTCTGCCTAATTGAAAAAGGAAGTATGGACACGCATCGCTATAGGCACTTTAGAGAAACTAATAATAATAGACTTAAAGACCTAACATTTTGTGGTATATTAAAAGTAAGACCAGAATGGAGAGGGGGAAACTACGAGACAAAACTGCTCAAAAAAGGCTGAATTAATCTATAATATGAAGACCCTACACCCATTTGGCCTTAATTCCTAATTAGATATTACCCCCTTCATGTACAATTGAATGGATAGTTTATTGTATATATTTCCTTATTCTTCACTCACATTTTATTGAGGCAATGCCCTCTAACATGCAATCATCTATATCCTTTTGAATATATCAATCTGGTTTATGTACTCTTTTATCTATCAATTCTTTTACTGATTGACTTTTTGATAGATCAATTGTTTGTTTATGTAGATAATATACATTGCACATTCTTGGACTATATAAATTATCTTGTTATATTTATATATTTTTAAAAAAACTATATGTACTAAATCCAATGAATTTCTGTGAACCATGAATATCTATGGACTTTGAAGATACCAAAGGATGATTGGTATACACCACCTTAAATAAGAGAAGACTCCAAGCACACCCACAATCCTAATTAACCAATAAAATGGCAATAGGAAGAGGTATATAAGTACCCATGAATAAACAGGTAACACTTCTTGATAAAGCCCCGAGTGAGGGGAGAAACGCGTTGAAGTAAGTGTTCACACATCATCTCATTCTAAAACAGAGAAGAAAAGCCTACCAGCTACAAACCATACGGATACAGACTGCAGAGACTCTTAACAGGAAAGTTCTGAGGCTACTAAGCCGGTGACGTGAACAATTCGTCAGCCGCCACACGCAAATTGACTAACACCGAACATCAGCTGCTTGAGACGCCCACGCTAGCAAACAGCTGAAATTATAAGCTGCAACGCTAACAGCACACGGGGATTGGAATGCTCGCAGACGGGGAACAGACGACATCAAGCTGCACTGGTCACAGGGTTACCGGTAAAGAAGAAAACACACCCCAGAGCTGCACAGGACAAAAACGATTGGCAGTTTATGCCCAAAGCGATTTTTCTATATCGGCCGTTAAAAAGGTACCACTCTCTTATGGTAAATAATATGATCCGATACTCATAGAGCATGATCATTTACATATGAGAGTTCAACTTTGTCTAACTTTGACACACGCCACCTTCAGACACCCTATAGCGTTTATGCCATAAGTCATCCGCTATATCTTGACACAGCTTGTGTATTATTTTGCGGGTAAACGTTTTGACCGCTTACCCTTTTAATGTATAAGAATCATTACTATTCAACAGGATACTTTTAATTGTATATATTTCACTATTTAATTGTATATGCTGCACTGGACGTCCAGTATAATTACCAATAGGGCCCTTACATTTGCCATCTCATTTTACTATATATTCCAATGGTTTAGGGAATTCTAAATTTCCACCACCCTTCTGTAATTTGCTTTCTACGAGCTCATCTTAAGTGGTTAGGTGTTCTAACCTATACTAAGAATATATTTTAATTGCTTATTTGCACAATTTACTGATTGTTATTTATGAATTGTTGTTTTATGTTTTATTGTTCTTTATTAAATAATTCTATTGTTCTTTATCAAATAATCTCTTTGCATATTTTGGAGAATATCTCTTTTTTATAGTTCACTACCTTAGCTTTTCTAGCACCAGTATATATATATTTTGTCGATAAAGCTTTAACTAATCAGATATGTTGAGTTGCGTGGTTCTATTGTTCAAACCTCTCATCTTTATACCTTGATTGGTAAGCATAGTTTTTAGCCAATCAATGCTAAATAACAAATTGCATATTTAAACAATTGCATGCAAGGGAAGATTATATAAGTCATTATGGTTGCTGCTGAGAATTCAGAACAATATCCATAAAATAATAACCTTTTATTTTCTATCTCAAATTCTAATACACATCATAATGCTGTTTTAGTCCACATCAAATAATGTTGATATAAATGTAATCATAATTGAATAGTTTTGTTATAGATATACAACTAGGCATTCAAAGCCTTTTTATTATTATTTTTTGGCATACTTATTAATTCATTACTTTATATTAGTTCACTATATTATATACATTCTTAGGTTATTTTGTAGGTATAAGCTGTTTGTTATAGCTGACAGAGTGTCAAGTAAAGTTTTAGCGTATACCTTAAAAGTTTAATGTTGAACCTTAAATGAGGAGGTATTACATTATATGCCCAATAAAAAAAATCTGGTATGTCTAGAGACCCCTAATAAAGTTTATGTTTCCCCAACCTTTGCAAATACAGGGAGTACAGAATTATTAGGCAAGTTGTATTTTTGAGGATTAATTTTATTATTGAACAACCATGTTCTCAATGAACCCAAAAAACTCATTAATATCAAAGCTGAATAGTTTTGGAAGTAGTTTTTAGTTTGTTTTTAGTTATAGCTATTTTAGGGGGATATCTGTGTGTGCAGGTGACTATTACTGTGCATAATTATTAGGCAACTTAACAAAAAACAAATATATACCCATTTCAATTATTTATTTTTACCAGTGAAACCAATATAACATCTCAACATTCACAAATATACATTTCTGACATTCAAAAACAAATCAGTGACCAATATAGCCACCTTTCTTTGCAAGGACACTCAAAAGCCTGCCATCCATGGAATCTGTCAGTGTTTTGATCTGTTCACCATCAACATTGCGTGCAGCAGCAACCACAGCCTCCCAGACACTGTTCAGAGAGGTGTACTGTTTTCCCTCCTTGTAAATCTCACATTTGATGATGGACCACAGGTTCTCAATGGGGTTCAGATCAGGTGAACAAGGAGGCCATGTCATTAGATTTTCTTCTTTTATACCCTTTCTTGCCAGCCACGCTGTGGAGTACTTGGACGCGTGTGATGGAGCATTGTCCTGCATGAAAATCATGTTTTTCTTGAAGGATGCAGACTTCTTCCTGTACCACTGCTTGAAGAAGGTGTCTTCCAGAAACTGGCAGTAGGACTGGGAGTTGAGCTTGACTCCATCCTCAACCCGAAAAGGCCCCACAAGCTCATCTTTGATGATACCAGCCCAAACCAGTACTACACCTCCACCTTGCTGGTGTCTGAGTCGGACTGGAGCTCTCTGCCCTTTACCAATCCAGCCACGGGCCCATCCATCTGGCCCATCAAGACTCACTCTCATTTCATCAGTCCATAAAACCTTAGAAAAATCAGTCTTGAGATATTTCTTGGCCCAGTCTTGACGTTTCAGCTTGTGTGTCTTGTTCAGTGGTGGTCGTCTTTCAGCCTTTCTTACCTTGGCCATGTCTCTGAGTATTGCACACCATGTGCTTTTGGGCACTCCAGTGATGTTGCAGCTCTGAAATATGGCCAAACTGGTGGCAAGTGGCATCTTGGCAGCTGCACGCTTGACTTTTCTCTGTTCATGGGTAGTTATTTTGCGCCTTGGTTTTTCCACACGCTTCTTGCGACCCTGTTGATTATTTTGAATGAAACGCTTGATTGTTCGATGATCACGCTTCAGAAGCTTTGCAATTTTAAGAGTGCTGCATCCCTCTGCAAGATATCTCACTATTTTTGACTTTTCTGAGCCTGTCAAGTCCTTCTTTTGACCCATTTTGCCAAAGGAAAGGAAGTTGCCTAATAATTATGCACACCTGATATAGGGTGTTGATGTCATTAGACCACACCCCTTCTCATTACAGAGATGCACATCACCTAATATGCTTAATTGGTAGTAGGCTTTCGAGCCTATACAGCTTGGAGTAAGACAACATGCATAAAGAGGATGATGTGGTCAAAATACTCATTTGCCTAATAATTCTGTACTCCCTGTATATTTATAAATATCTTTGGAGGAACATGTTTTTGAAAATCCATTGTTTTTACAATATGGCGCCACTTGGTGGTGCTATATTTAGTTTTGAATAGTGCTACGGAACATATCAAATTAACCTTGGAGTATAGTGAAAGTAATATAAGTTTTTTAGATACTAATGAAATTAAGATTGGTAATTGTTTAAATGTGAATTTGTTTAGGGAACGTACAGACAGAAATAAGCTATTTCATTTTGATAGTGCACATCCTGAGCCATTAACAAATTCTCTTTCAAGGAGTCAATTTCTAAGAGCTAGGAGTATTATTACAGATGATGATTTAGATACATAATGATTGGAAGAAATGTCTTCAATGTTTAAAGTAAGGGGATATCCAAAGGATTTAATTGATAAATAAAAAAAAGTGTATTCCTTGACTACACAGCATAATTAATTATTATGAACAGAAAAGATTAGTATTTGTTTCACAATTTCCAGACTCTAGTATCTCTATTAAGAAGATAATTAACAGACTGGGTATACTAGGATCTTGTAATACGTCAATTAGAGTTTCAATATAAACCATTAACAGTGAATAAAAGGAAATATAATTTGAGAGATAGGTTAATTCAATCTGATATAGGACTTGACAAAGTCCTTAAACAGATATTCTTAGCACCCCAAAAATATGGCTGCTTATAGGCTGTATATCTTGTAATAGTCTTATTAGGGGTATGCATTTTTTGCATCCTCATACAAGCAAAAAGTACAAAATTAGTGGATACTATACATGTCACATTGAGTTACATGTTATATACCTTAGAAAATGCACATGTGGACTGGTTTATGTTGGGGAGACCAGAAGAGTAAGGGATTGCATTACGGAGTATAAATACAAAATTAGAAATAGATATGAGAAATCCCCAGTTGCTAATCATTTTTTTTAAAAGCAGGGCATAATGTAAGCCTATTGAGATACCGAATTATAGAACATATTCCTATTAATAGGAGATGTGGTAACAGAAAACGTAAACAAACAATGTGAAGCATTTTGGATATTTGAGGTAGTTACTATCACTCTGAATTGTATGAATAAAGAATGGGATCTAACTGTCTTTATAGGAAATACTAAGTAATTAAGGTTGTAATATATTCTTATAGTTTGTAGGCTCCTGATAAGAATAAAGGATTAATTAATCCAGAAAATAGTGGGGAGAGATATAAAGGCAGGTGTAGGACTGTGTATCACTTTCTCTTTGAAATGTTCTTTGAAATTATGTTGTACAAGTAAGGGTTAACAGATTTATGTGATGTAATAAGTTGACAATGGAGTTATGGGCTTATATGGCTGCGTGTAACATATGTATTATAGACAATATTAAGGACACGTGAGGTCCGAAACATCATCATTTTATCTTCTGGCAATAAACTTGTTACTCTGCTGAATTATAGTGCAGCTGCATTCTGTGGTATATTTTACTCATGTTAGCCCTTGGTGCAGGGCTTGGCACATGTACTTGTAAATTTGGATAAGTGTTGGATACTACTTCTTTACCTGCTGACAATTTAATCAGGTGATTGCAGTAACAGTAGTGATCACCTTGCCATTTCCAATATTATTTACTAAAATGTAAGCAAAAATATACATTTTTGTTTACAGTTTTTGTTGCAACTATCAAACATACCCTGACATATATATATATATATATATATATATATATATATATATATATATATATATATATATATTATAATGGTATAACGTGAATCTTCTGGGTCTGCTGGAAAAAAAAAAAAACAATATAGAATTTGTGTTGATCACTTACTGAAATTTTACTTACAATAGGGTTTAAATGTAGGTAGCAAAAAAAGCTCCAAATCGGCTCAGCACTGGGATGTAAAAAAGGCTTAGCAGCAAAAGGGTTAAAGGCTATTGTTTTATAAGAATATGTAAAAGAGGAACCCAGTATCAAAAGAGCAATGAACAAAGTAATAAATAGTGTCAAATAGAATAATCTCTGCAAGGTACAACTTGTGCAGCTGTGAGAAAGTCCCAAACATAAGCCCAACGGGTAATCACATATGACTCACCGGTCCATATAAGTGTGCGGCTGATATACTCCGAGTGCAGTAACAGGGAAACGTTCACCCGTGGCTCTGGGGTGGCACAATGTGGCGCTGTGGATCCAATCCGGGACGAGGCTGTGTGTGAACCCACTTGCCTCAAATTATCCCAGATGATGTCCTGGCGTCCATGCTCGTGAAGCGCTCCGTAGTGAAATCCCTCCGCCACTCTGCCTGTTCCGTTGGGCGTTACGTCACTATGGATCCTCTGTAGGGACCAGGGTAAGACTCCGCCTCAATGGGCTGTACGCTGCTATCCCACAGCTCCTGGACGTACAAGGTGACACAAGCTGCACAAGTGCTCCACGATGAAAAGCCAGCAAAATAGGCAAACTGGAGATAATTATAGGTTTGATAAGACCCTTAGGGAATTGGTAGCTAAAGGCAGATCTGGTATAATGGAAACTAAGCATACAAAATTTATTAGAGATAAATTTGATTATTCCAACAAGTCTGTCTATATATGGAAAAAAAGTACCAGGGGTAATTTTAGAGCCAACCAGTCCAGATTTGGTAGTAGGAGGAGAAACAATAGAAATAGGAGTAGAAATCGTAATAATAATAAGAATGGTAATAAAAGTAACAATTCTAAGAATGTGACCTTTTCAGACAGTGAATCAGAGGGTTCTAGTGATGGCGATACACTATCAGATCATGTTCCATCTACCTCTACAGCGATTGAGAATAGTACTTCTATTGTAACATTGCCCCCCATGAGTATTGCATCTAACATCAATCCTAATACTGTTAACCCAGTGACCAGGCCCAAACAAAATGTCTATGTAGAATCTGTACCCATAGTTTACCCTTCCAATGTATCTGAACGTTTAACGTTCAATCAGGTTTTTCCCCAGGAACAGGACGCCACCGCAGGGGGAGGGAATCGAGGTACCCGGAGCAATACACACCAGAATCAAGACAGATACCAATTACGGGAACCCAGACCACAGACGAGATACAAATAATTGATTCCAGAATAGTGGGCAATGTTGTCAACCTTTCCAGCAAAACATTCAGTACCATACAATATCATGTCTTAAATCGTGGTTTAAATTTTGCACCGACTAATGATTTTGATATATTCAGAACTATTTTGGATGTAAATAAGTTGATACGGAACCTTACTCTCAGGAAACATTTTTCTGATCAGACTCATGCTAACCAAACGGTTATTAATTCTGGTGTATCAGGTACTGACTCTATGAGTTTTTCTCAAATTTGAGATGTAGTTACATTACAACAGCTTCAAATGGAAGCAGGAGTCAGTACGGGAGATACCAAAAAGGGTCCTGTTTTTAAAAAAACGTTCCACATTTTATCCCATCCAAAACAGAGGTCCAGTTATAGAAACATTCTATAACAGAATCGAGAGAGATTTGGTTCATCTTAAAGAACATAAATCTGTATCCAAGTTTAATCTGTCTATTGCAGAGAAGGAGGCGCTATTATCCCTCAGGGATGATACCAGCCTGGTCATAAAGAATTCTGACAAGGGGGGTATGGTGGTGATTATGGACAGGAAACAATATGTTGACTATTGGATGATGGTTTAGAATTAGGTGTTTTGGATCAACACACCGCTCTATTTCTAATGGTGGATTATCCCAAGACACCTCTCTTTCACCACCTCCCAAAAACACACAAAACTCTGAACTCAGTCCAGGGAAGACCAATAGTGAGTGGTGTGGACTCCCTATTAGGTAATCTATCTGAATGGCTAGACTCCATACTACAACCTTTATTTGTGGCTCTCCACTCTCACATTAGGGACACTAAACACATTTTAAACATCTTGGAGGATGTGGAGTGGACCCCATCCTCCAAATGTTTGACAATTAACGCAGTCTCTCTCTACTCTAGCATCCCCCATTCCAAAGGGGTTGATGCTATCCAATTCTTTTTGGAAAGGAATACAGATTTTTCTGAAATTTACATCAGATACATTCTCAGAGTAACCATTTTCCTTTTGTCCCACAATTTTTTTTAAATTTGAGGATGTTTACTATCTCCAGAGATGTGGTACCACCATGGGAGCAAAGTTTGCACCGTCCTTTGCAAACTTGTTCCTTGGGTGGTGGGAGTTTTACCACATCTTTGGAGATAGTAACCCATTTTTGCAATGTATCTCCTATTACAGGAGATACATAGATGATCTTCTATTTATTTGGACTGGCGACTCTGAGAGTGTTTCGCTTTTTGTTGACTTTTTGAATAACAATACTGTTGGTCTTAGTTTTACATTTGAACTACAGGACAGATTTATCAACTACTTAGATCTTACACTAGAAGGTACTGAAACAGGGAGGATCAAGTCAACTATATACAGAAAACTGATTTCTGGCAATTCTCTTTTGCTAGGAACAAGTTGTCATCCCAAACATGTCCCCTTTGCCATTGCCAAGGGGGAATTTATCAGATTGAAGCAAAATTGTACAGATATGTCTGATTTTGAAAAAGAGTCTAAAAATTTAGAGAAAAGACTTTTAGCTAGACAGTATCCCAGAAAGGCCATCAAGAGAGCCAGAGAACAAGTTCAGAATACTCCCAGACAAAATCTTCTTGCTACTAATACACGGGAGGAAAATGCACAACATAGTGTCACATTTGTGACGACACATAGTGCACAGTACCCACAAATCTACAACATAATACGCAAACATTTTCCGGTATTACTGGCAGAAGACAAACTAGTAGACACTGTCAAAGGGGGACTTAGATGTTCCTATCGCAAAAGTCCCACACTGGGCTCAATGCTCTCTCCAACTCTACTCAGATCTACCCAGAAAGAGAAAGGTTATTGGCTTAAACATACTGGCATGTACAAATGCGGACACCGCAAATGTAAGCCCTGTGAATATGTTAAAATCACAAAGGATTACACCAGTGAAGTTACCAAGAAGACCTACAAGATCAATGCTTGCATTAATTGTAGGACTGAGTCAGTTGTATATCTAATTGAGTGTTCATTGTGTAAAATCCAGTACATAGGACTCACCCCCGTGACCTTAACTCCCGTATCAGGGAACATTTATCCTCTTTTTCCACTAAAAGAGCATCTACCCCCATTGTTCAACATTTTGGCACCTTTCATGACAATGACCTGAGGGGTTTCAAATGGTGTGGCATTGAGAAGATCAGTATACCCACCAGGGGAGGGGATGTGAACCAGCTCCTTGCAAGACGTGAAGCATACTGGATTTTTACCATGGGCACTCATTTGCCTGATGGATTAAATTCCAGATATGATGTCATGAACTTATGGGAGTAATACTCCCATTTTTTGCATTTGGGTTTCTTTGTATTTATATAATACAATATTCTTCCTCAAATATATGCACACTGTTTTTCCACTGTGTTTCCTTTATTAGATCACTAGTTCACAATTAACTGCAATGTTCATTGTTATTAATATTTTTTATTATTTTTGTGGTATCACATATTGCATATATGATTTGTTCATTTATCATAATTAATGCCTTGATATATTTTTTATTGTTCCCCCTTTTTTACATGTCTGGTATGACAATAAGATTTTGTATCTGAATTTATTATAATGATTTGTATAGGATTAGGTTCCGCTAGTCAATTCTTATTCATGTGTGCCTATTGACTTAGACTTTTTAGGCCTATATGGCCCCCAGACTAGTTCACAATAAGTGAGTGGTTAATTCATGTATATCATTTCAAGACTTGAGTCTTATGGTATAATCTGGGCTTGTCAAGCATATTAGTAAAATGACTGCTAATATTAATATCACAATATTATATTTTGTCTAGTCTATGTTTAACAATCATTTTGTTTATACAAATTGCACTTTAACATGGTTTACGGTCATGACTACAATATAAAGTGCAATGATTCTGTATGTACATACTTGTCACTTTACAGGTGGGCTAGGTTTTATTTACCAGCTTGGTTGGTTGAGGTATGAGGGCGGGTTTTAACTTTTAAGCCCATCACATTTGTTTTAGGGTGTTTTAAACAGGTGTGTGGCACACCACTGTAGGCTATGACTACGGAGTTTATCCGAAACGCGTAAGCCATACAGTGCTGCGCCCTCTATACCTACTAGCTATTTTGCTGTGCACTTTCCCAATTTTAAATGGACCAATAAAGATTTATTGTTTTATAAGTGCATAGTATATATCATCAACTTAGCATTGCATTACAAGAGATCTGCAGGAAAATGATACATTTCAATATTTAATTCTGTTTGCAAAATTAGCAGAATTTGCAAATCCAGGGATATAACCTTGGAAATATTATTATTATTATTATTATGCACATCTGTTGTCCTTAGCTGCATCAAACAAGAGGCCAGATGTAAAAGGCACTTACTGTGTGGCATTTAAAATGGTCAGTAACAATAAAACATGCTTAAATATGCAGTAAATGTTTCCACGTCTCTGTGTAAACTAAAAAAAAAGACTCATTCTTAGAGGTATATTGCAAGAAAATAATAATGAATATACAATGCATATTTTTTATTGTTATTCCACTTTATTTACATACTTAAACTTTTTATGAAGGATTGGAATGAACAGCATACACTTAGAGATTTTGTTATAAAGGCAGCCCCATATGTGAACATAGAAAGGAGAGGCTTTTGACCCCAGGGCAGGCCATAGGACGTAAGGGTAGTTGGGTGTTAATAGAGGGCGGCTCTCAGAAAATTGTAACTAGGGAGAAACAGGAAGTCTAGGTGCCATCTCCCTATCTGGACCTGTTGTGGAGAAGAGCAGCTTCTTACCTGAATGGAGAATCTTGAGGAGCTGATAGCGACGGCGACGGCCCTCTCTAAGGAGCGTGGTCTGGGCTGGTTGCTGGAGCAACTGAAGAAGGCTGGTGCCCTTCCGGAGGCGGGTGCTTCGGCTGGTCAGATGAAGAGGCCGCTCCAGCGATCCAAGGCTCTGGAGCGGCTGAGTCCTGAAGCACCTACACAAAGGTCCCGTGGAGCCCAGAGTGGAGGGCCTCGTAGGGCAGCTGGTCGTCCCAGGAAGGCCGAGGGGAAGTGGAGATTGGAGGCAGGTCCCATGGAGAGCAGAGCGCCTGTCGTGCGAGGTGAAGCGGCAGTGAGACCCATGACGTCATCGCCGACGGCGGTTGGTGTACAGGAGGAAGCCGAGTTGAGGAGCCTGTCAGGAGTGCACACGCTGGCGGCATGGGCTGCGCAGCGTCTGGGTAAGGCTGGCTAAGATGTGGTGGGGTGGTGATCTTGGGGGTCGGCTCCATGAATGGGTGCAGAGTGGGGCGGTAGCTTGTTGTCTGGGGGGGGTAATGGTGGGTAAACGGGCATTAGCGCGGGAAGGCTTGGCGGGAGAATGCTGCGACTAGTCTGCCTATAGGGGGAGCATTATTGAGGAAGTGGCCCTGTTATTGAGCTGCCCCCCCTCATTAGCCTCAGTATGGTCCGGAGTATAGGGGTCATTGTAGTTAGGAGGTAATGGGAGAGGTTGTTGTCTTCATGCCCTTTTACTTGCTTGCTTTTCCCCTATCTCCTATCTTTCCTAATTTGGGTGGCCCTGAATGATGTAGCTGAAATTTTGCATCAGGTTGCCTTAAAATAAAAAAAAATAAAAAAGAATTATTATGCATAAAATGTAATATATATTCCCCCAGTAGGTGGCGCTGCAGGTTAATAAATGAATTCCTAATCCTAAATTTTAATGGTGTCACTCCCTGGTTCCCTGCTGTGAAATTACCGTGTTATTATTAAAGATTCAAACCCCCCCTAAATTGGGGAAGGCCCTGGATGATGTATTTTAATTTTTGCAGTATAAATCAGGTTGCTTAAAAAAAAAAAAAAAAAATTATGCATAAACTGTAATATATATTTCCCCAGGAGGTGGCACTGCTGGATAGTAAATAAATTAACTCCTAATTCCCTCCATGATAAATCATTTATCCATCAGTAAAAAAAAAAGTAGTAAGATGATTGCCAATAATTTTATGCTTCCCTTGGTGATTGCTTCCCCCTCGCCCCCCCCCCCATTTGGGAGCCCATTCCTATCCTAGCTATGGGAGGAACCTTCCGCCTTCCATTTATGTCCTGGTGGGGTGGGTGAGACCATTGGGGGTGGAGTTATATAGGAACTGATGTTTTCTTTCTTAGTAGAGGAGCCGGTGTTTGCTGAATGTGGCCCGGTAGTGGCCAAAGGAGGGTTGAACTGTTGTGGCAGTGACAGGGAGCATGACAGGGACTCCATTAACTTGGAGGGCATTTTCAGCGACTTCGAGGAGGACCCATGTGAAGGCACGTCATCGGGAGCTACGGCGGCTGGCCAGGTAGGCGAGTGTGATGCTTTAGCGCAGCTTTTACGTTGTTTTTCCCCACAACTGACTAGGCATGGGGGGGCACCATGGTGTTGGGCTGACGAGAGGGATGGCTGCCGGTGGTGGTGAACCACCGGTGAGTGGGCCAGGCTGCAGGAGACAAATGGCATTAGCATCTGAATTTTCGTTGCAGGAGGATAGGAGCAGTCGGCTGGCAACACCCGAGGTGCTGGCTACAGGCGGGGCCGGTCTCGTTCGCCGCTGCCTAGAAGAAGAAATGTTGACTCACGTTCATCGCCCACATGGGCACGTTTGGACAGATCCCCTCGGGGCAGGAGCAGAGAACGGAGGCGATGTGCCGATAACAGAAGGAAATTGCCTTTACGGAGGAGACATTCAGCTGCCAAAGACAAGCGCCGCCATACAGCTAGGACATTGGTGGCGCCTCCAGTTGCAGCCACGGCTCACATCACAGGACCTGAAACGGCGCCAGGTGGAGCAGGTGAGGTGCCTGGGGTGGGGATGCCTATTGGGACGGACGGGGGCTTAGACAAACAGCATGCATTATTGCTGGGTTTGAAAGACTTGATTGCGAGTTTTGAGAGGAGTGATGGTTCTTCAGGGAGTCAGCGGGCAGGGGGTGTGTGGGCTAGTAGTGTCGCAGCCAAATAGCCAGGTGGGGGGACCGGTGAATGTGACCCCTGCGGTCAGGATGGTTGGCGTTGCCGGGGGGCTCAGGGTCTCTGAGGAAGCCTTTCAGCATCCTTGCATTTGCTCCATCGGCCCGTTGGGGCTACATTTGCAGTCGGAAGTCAAGGAAAAGATCTGGAAGCGTGAGTTTTTGGAGATCTTTTCTTTGCTCCCGGTTGATCAGCTTCTAGACATTTAGGAAGATCTTAAGGGGGAGTCGGGTAAGTAAGAGTAGGAGGAAAGAAAAAAGAGATATCGGAGGTTGCCGAAAACTCTAAGCAATTGGTCTAGGGCATTTTGCATATTGGCCAGCTTCATCACGGAGAGATTCCCGGAGCAGGGGTCATCTCGCTTTTGTTATTATGACGAGATTTCCTCGGTGTACCATACGTATGGCGGGTTAGCATTGTGGCGTTATGACGAACAGTTTCATCAGCGGCTTGCTGTGCGGCCCGCCATGCGTTGGGGCGATCGGGATATGGGTATCTAGCTCGAGGTCGGGACAGTCCTTTCAAGTCGAGGGGGCCGCCGTTACCACTGTCCCCGGTAGAAAGGGGCTGTGCTTCCAGTATAATGAGAGTCAATGCAGTTTTGGTCTCTCATGCAAATACAAGCACGAGTGTTCAGGGTGTGGAGGATTGCACTCCTATGTCAAATGCTTTAAGAGAAGAAGGACGGGGGCACGCCCAGGAGAAGTGGCTTTACAGAGCCAAGACGCCGGTGAACATAAAAAAGATGGTGCCTTGGTTAAGGCAATACGCTAGAGTTAAAGGGAAAGATGGAGCGGCTGAACTGCTGCTTACTGGTTTCAGCTCGGGTTTTTGGATACCGTTCCTGCCGGGGGAGGGCCCCCGCATTACGGGTAATTTGAAATCGGCCAGGGTCCATCCGGAGATCATTCGGGAAAAACTGGCAAAGGAGGTGGGCCGCATGGCGGGTCCATTTACCAAATTGACCTTGGTCCCCAAAAAAGTCCACGGGCAATTTCCGGATGATCCATCATCTGTCCTACCCTAAGGGATCATCCGTGAATGACGGCATTGACCCGGAGTTGGCAGTGGTGTCCTATGCTTCATTCGATTCTGCTGTGAGTTTAGTTCGGAAAGCCGGCTCGGGAGCGTGTTTAGCGAAGGTGGACGTGGGGCCTGCCTTCCGTTTGTTGCCGGTCCATCCCAAATGCCATCATTTATTGGGTTGTACCTTCGGCGACAAGTTTTTTGTAGACCTTTGTTTACCGATGGGTTGCTCCATCTCCTGCTCATACTTCGAGACTTTTAGTTGTTTTGTGGAGTGGGTGCTTAAGCGTCTATCGGGTCTGAAATCGTTGGTCCACTATTTGGACAATTTCTTGTTCGTTGGTCCCCCGCAGTCTGATGTATGCCGCAGGCTGATGTCAACTTTTATGCATGTTGCGGGGGAGTTCGGTATCCCAATTGCAGAAGAGAAGTCCGAAGGCCCGACGTCGGTACTGTGCTTCTTGGAGATTAAGATTGATTCGGATCTGATGCAGTGTAGCTTACTGATGGAAAAGGTGGTCGGGTTTTTTGTAGACGGTTGTCCTTCACAGCTACAGGGGCAACGGAGCCTTTCCACCACATCCGTGTTACCAGTCAGATCAGGGAGGATTTGAGGGTATGGCTAGTGTTTCTACAGGAATACAATGGGAAATCCATCATTCAACGAGTAGTGTTGGGGGTTGAACCTTTTCACTGACGCTTCCGGTTCCCACGGGTTCAGCGCTTATCTGGATGGCAGGTGGTGTGCGGATGAATGGCCGGAAGCATGGTTGGCTGCAGGTTTAAATAAAAAATTGGTGTTCTTGGAGCTGTTCCCTTTGCTAGTGTCTTTGAAATTGTGGACGGCAGTGTTGAGGGACAGGAAGGTTATTTTCCAGTCGGATAACAGGGGGGTGGTTATGTCTATTAACAACTTGTTGGCCTCTTCCCCCCGGTGGTTTTCTTGCTATGCCTGTTTGTCCTGGAGTGTATGAGATTGAATGTGTGGTTTAGGGCTGTTCATGTCCCTGGTGCATCTAATGACATTGCTGATGCTCTCTCACGTTTGCAGTGGGATCATTTCCGGGCTTTGGCCCCAGAAGCAGCCGTGGTGGGATATCGCTGTCCAGCAGGATTGTGGAAGGCAGCATTCCCAGGCTGATGAGTTTGGTGAGGGCTGCGTTAGACAAGAATACCTGGAAGGCGTACGTGCAGGTATGGGGGGATTGGCAATTGTTTCTAGTGGCAGGTGATTATTCCTTCTCAGAAGTTCAGTGGTTCCAGTCCCTGGATGATTGGATGGGGGGGTGGGCTGAGTCCCGGGTCTCTAAGGCATTGGTACGGATGCGCTTAGCAGCCTTGGCTTTTTTATATCAACTGATGGGCTTCCAGGATATTACAAAGTCATTTTTGGTCCGGATGGTAAGTTGTGGTTTGTGTAGGGGCCCTTCTAGGGTGGACGGAAGGTGGCCTGTCATATTTTCTGTTCTACAGAAGGTGGTGGGGGTTTTACCCTCTGTCTGCTCGGATGCGTTTGAAATTGCATTGTTCCGTGTGGCCTTCCTGCTAGCTTTTTTCGCAGCCTTCCGGGTCTCAGAAGTAGTTGCACCCAACAGGAAGGATGGGGGGGGGATCCAGGTAGGTGATGTGGTTGCCGAGGAGCGACAGATTGCCATCTGGCTCCGGCGATCTAAGACTGATCAGATGGGTAGAGGCCGTTTGATACGCTTGAGGGTTATTGAGGGCCCGTACTGCCCAGTTGGGGCTGTGAGTGAATTCTTGCAAATGAGACCACTTGTGATGGCCCGTTGTTGGTACATGCTGAGGATTCGTCTTTGTCAAAATTCCAGTTCATTGCCGTGTTCCAGAAAGCATTAACGTTAGTAGGTTTCCCTGCGGGGGAATTTCATACATTCGTTCAGAATTGGCGCGACTACCGAAGCGAGAATGTTAGGAATGAGTGACAAAATGATTCAGGGAATTGGGAGGTGGTCATCGGGAAGGTTTAAGTCCTACATTCGCCAGTATTTGGCTTTATAAGTTTTATATTTGTTGTTTTAAGTCCAGTGGAGTGTTGGTTTGTCGGGCACTCTTACATCTATTGGGCACGACGTGCTGCTGCGGTGAAGAATGATGGTTGCCAACTGGGTTTGCCTTCTGATGAGGTGGTGATGCGGTGGTTTGGGGTTCGGGGCTTAAAATGGGACCAAGTACTTTTGCAAGTGGTAGATTATTACAGGTTGTTCCGCCCTCCAGGTATTTTGGTAATTCACGCGGGTGGAAATGATCTTGGGTACATGGCACAAAGGGATCTGGTGTCAAAGATGAAAAGGGATTTAGTGCGTTTGTGGGAGTTATTTCCTCAGCTGCTGGTGGTTTGGTCAGAGTTGGAACCCATGGTGGTACATCTAGAAGGAAAATTAACAGGGTGTTGAGTAGCTTTGTGAGGCAAAAGGGGGGGTGTCTATACAACACTTTGAGTTTGAAGGGGAAGCGGGTAGATGTTTTTTCTTACAGGATGGGGTTCACTTGAATGAGGTAGGTTTGCAGCTCTTCAATTTCAATTTGAAGGAAGGGGTTTTAAAGGCCTTAGGTTTTTGGTGGGACTCGGATAGTGTCCGGGCCTGTGGCAGTGTCCTTGATGTCAAGTTTCAGGAAGTAATGTGGGTACCTCCTGTGGGTTCAGGAGAGGTTAGCAATATGTTTACTTGATAAAGAGTATTGAGCCCCTGTGGGGCAAGCACTATGTTGGTTACTTTGTAACCAATACCTTTTCAAGTGGTTTAAAAAGTTATTTATTTGTTTACACATTTTAAAATAAATTGGCTGCGGCCTTTTCAGCCCCAAGTGCTGTCTCTTAGCATTTATTGGGGTGATGGGTAAAGGACAAGAGTGCCTAATTATGGGGTCAAGGCAGCCCTGGATGTGAACATAGAAAGGAAGGGCTTTTGACCCCAGGGCAGGCCATACGACGTAAGGGTAGGTGGGTGGTGATAGAGGGCGGCTCTCAGAAAATTGTAACTAGGGAGAAGCAGGAAGTGTAGGTGCCATCTCCCTATCCGGACCTGTATGGAGAAGAGCAGCTCCCGCCCCCCCCTCCCCTGTTTTGTTATATGGCAGGGGAGACATTTATGGCAGTGTGCTTGATTTCTAGAAGTTTCAGGAAGTAATGTGGGTACCTCCTGTGGGTTCAGGAGAGGTTAGCAATATGTTTACTTGATAAAGCACTATGTTGGTTACTTTGTAACCAATACCTTTTCAAGTGGTTTAAAAAGTTATTTATTTGTTTACACATTTTAAAATAAATTGGCTGTGGCCTTTTCAACCACAAGTGCTGTGTCTTAGCCTTTATTGGGGGGGATGGGTAAAGGACAAGAGTGCCTAATTATGGGGTCAAATCTTTAATTTTGTGCATCTGAACATTAAGATTCTCCCAATACTAACAACTGGAGGAGCACATACCAGGCTTTATATGCCTAACCCTGCTTACATATCTGTCCCTAATTGACTTCAGCAGAAATTATTGGATAAGGAAATGCAAAAATATGAATAGTTTGCTAATATAATTACTATAGTTAGAACTAAATAAGGTAAGTGGTGGGTGGGGTTTGTTTATGGAAAAACAATTGCAGCAAACAAGATGTTAATGCATTAAAAAAACAAATAAAACTTACCACTATGTAATTGTATTGCAAGACTGCAGAATAATCTTGTTATTACAAGGTATTCACTAACCCTTTAATTCAGTGGTGGCTAGTGAATTTTAAAAGTGGTGGGGTGCTAGACTCCACCCCTTTAAATAAAGCCTCGCCCTCAGATATGTTTCGACACACATATACAGATGCACAGACACATGCTCACACACACAGCAATGCTCATACTCACACAGAAATGCTCATACACACAGAAATACAGATGCACATATACATAAACACATGCACACACAGGCACATGCACACTTCATACATACAATATACATAAATTATAATGATTTTTGAAACAGGAATCCTTTTAATATATAAAACTTTAATTTCTTAGTAGGCACCATTTTCTAGTTTTAAGCAGTTGTTCTGATATTCACCTCAACTTGGAAACTTGCAAACAATCCCACTGCAACTGTCCTTTGCACCCATTGCTTGATCTGTCAGTTTTCTACCTCTGCAGTTTCTAGGGTTAAGCAGGGCAGAAGAATACTAAATACCTAGAGAGCATGCCCTAGCCTAGATATGTTGCAGAGTGCAGACTTATCTACACAGATTGCTTCTTTTCAGATAGGTAAAGAATACAACTGCTTTCTCAATAAGCTTTGAAGCAGGCAGCTGCTGTGCAGGGGTTAATTCTTGACACATGACTACACAAGGGGCTGTCTGCACATTTACAGACACATTTGAAAGTAAATGTGAGGCATTGAGTTTGTACTTGAATTAAATGTGCAGTTTGCAGACAACCCCTTGTGTAGTTAAGTGCCACATGTTTGCTGGATGGCTCTTTCAAAGTTGTTTAACAAACAGTGAAGTGCTGCACTTAGAAGCCACTGCAGGAAAATATGTAATAAAACCAAGTCTCAAAAACATTTGCATATGCTATAAAACACATTTACATTACATGTAAACAGTAAAACAGTTTCAGTTTGGTAAATATAATCTGTTTTATTATGGATTCGTTTTACTTTTAGGCATCTCTAGCTCTGCCTGCCTGGCTCTCACCTCCAGGGGAAGGGACAACGGTCTTCCTGCCAGACCTTAGCTGGGATTAATGCACAGAGAGCAGCAGCAGCAGCAGCTCATCACTGTCTAGGTGCTGCTCTCACTCTCAGGGCTGCCTGCTCGTTCCAGCATGAGGGAGTAGGGGCTCTCAGTCATAAACAGACCGGCAATAAATCGGGCAGAAGTAGCCCTACTCGCTTAACTCACCAAGCCCTCCGTAGCAGCAGATGTTACGTCTGAGATGCAGCAGATTTTGTGCACTTTGCTTGCTGCAATCCCAGGCTGACTCAGGACAGGCTCTGCAGCTCCCCTGCAATCATGAAACTATTATGAAGCTGCCATCTTGCCTTAATATTCAGGAAAAAAATGTACACGTTGCAATTGCAGCATGTAATGGTTTTTGTATAGCTTTAAAATAAACATTTCTCATACCTTCCTGCTGTAATTGTTTCTTTACTTTGAACAGTGATTGCAGTGTGTGCATGTGAACAACACATCTTGCTGTGCCTTTCTGTTCTGTGTAAGCTCCCCCAGGCTCCCTACAATTGGCTCAAAGGAGCATGTGGGGGTCCCACATGCAACTTTCAGCCAATAGGAGCTTAGAAGACTGTCTGTGACTAGACGTCCTAATGCTAACAGATGGGTGACTTCAGAAATCTCTTAAAGGCACAGACCAAGCATGTGCAAAGTCCTCTCAAACAGGGCAGATTACCAAAACGCCCTACCTGAGAGTACTTTGCAAATGCAAGGTTTTTACTTATTTATTTTTTAAAGAAAAGCAAAAAAATAAATAAAAAAAATAACAAACAAAAATACCCATTCCTGATTGTTCCCCCACAATGGTATTTTATTTTATTATTTTATTTTTTTCCTTTATGGAGGGGCGCTGCCCATACCGTCCTTATTGAGGAGCCTCCACTGCTTTAATTGTTAATTTAATGGGACAGTATACTGTGATTTTCTCACCTTTAATGTGTTCCAAAGATAGATAAGATAGATGTCTGCTCTGCATGCAAGCTCAGCCAATTTAATTGGGTTGTGGTTTAAATTAGCAGAAACATATATTTAATATAAAAGCAAAGCTAAAAGAGAAATTTTCTATACATTTTACACCATTTCATCAAGGAAAAACATTTTTTTTTTAAATTTTATTTTCAATTTTTTATTGAGGTTTAATTTACGGCACAATATGCATTTCCAGAAAATTCAATACACATTAATTGTTTCCAGTTATACATCCAATAGTAACTAAACAACTCACACATAACATCTTCATACGGAATTGTTTAAATAGTATTAGTAAACATCATGCTTGCCAATTACATTGAGAGTCTTCCAAATGATAACTAAAGCCACTTTTTGACCTTGCTATAATAGATATCAAGCTACTAAAGCCTATCATGAACAAGAGGGGACCACTCATGGGTCCCAATTGAACCGTTTTTAATTTTATATAATATATATATCAGGTTTATGTATTCATTAAGTATGGGTTCAAGCCTAGCAGATGCCATAATGTCAATAGAAAACACTGTAAGGCCCTCATGAACTACAATACAACCTGTGATAATAGAAATATTAGGTAAAATAAAAACAGCTTGCTGTTTGCTGAAGTTCCACTTGCGCCAGCACCTTACTTAAGCTCCATTGCAAGTCACGGAAGTGCTGAGTCACCATAGATTGGACCCTCTGCTCCCAGACATCCACTGCCTACTTTACAGTTGAACGATATTGTTCCATTTAGTGAATTAGTGGTTGTCAGCTGTTGAATACTCCTACTTTTACCCAGATAACCGGGGGGGGGGGGGGGGTTAGAGATGATGTACTGAGCCTGCTGCCTCACCTTGCTAACAGTCCAGAACAGCGCCCCTGTTACTGCAATCGTGAAAAGAGTAATATCCCTCTGTTTGGTCATGTTCCCTGTTGCTATATCATAGTAGTAATCTAATGGATTTGAGGTCGATTTTTAGATAATCGGCAGATTATCCATAAATTAGTAGAAGTCTCTGTTTAATACGACCAGGCACGCCCCCAGAAAAAACTATTTTACAGTACACTTTCCCTTTAATGTTCCCAAATAAGATTCCATGCACTCAGGGCAATAATTGTTGTATAAACCTTTACAGCTGGGTTTTATTTTGGTTATTGCTTATATCCCATTCATGAAGATCAAGCACATATCTTAACTTCGGAGAAGCGATGAAAACACATTTGAGTTTATAAACAAGAAATAAATATAAGAAAGGTCATCAGTGCAGCCTCTACCTCAAACAAAGGAAAATGAAGCTGCTTTTTATTCTATCTCGGCTGACTGAGATAAGAAATAACATTCAGATAAGCACTAAATGTGCCTGGAAATATAAAGTGGCTGCAGACAGCTGGTGTGACCGGGCCAGGAAGGACACACTGCCTCAGCTGTTTATAAGCAATAAAAAAATCCGAAGGTCAGGCGAGCGTTGGGTGACTTATTTTTTATCACAATATTAGTAATAAATTACAATAAACTACAAAGATAAAATTGTGTGAGCATGTGTGTGTGTGCACGTGTGTGTGAATATAGATGAATACATTTATATATACAAACATGGCAGTGTTTCTCTTTCATGATTCAGATAGAATATACAATTTTAAGCAACTTTCAAATTCACTTCTATTATTTAATTTGCTTCAGCAATGCACTATTTTGAGTTAGCTGAAAGCCAATGGCAAGATGCATATATGTGCAGCCACCAATTAGCATCTTCTGAGCCTACCTAGGTATACTTTTCAACAAGTGATACAAAGTGAACTAAACAAATTAGATAAAAGAAATAAAATTGAAAGTTAAGTAAAATTGCATTCTCTATCTGAATCATAAAAGAAAAAATGTGTGTTTCATGTCCCTTTCATGTTCATACTAGAGTGGCAGTACTCATAGACATCTGTGCTCGCATTTAGTGAGCTTGGGTAAAAAAAAACAATGGAAGAAAAACAGTTCACATAAATATACAAACCACATCACACATAATGGTCAGCACTTAGATGCACACAGCTGGGCTAAAAGCATAGCATGATAGGTTAGTTACAGCATTTGGTCAAATGGTGAAAGACACCGGTACTGCATCAATGTCTCTTACCCGGGTCTCTAACCTTCAGCCACACATGCTGAAGGTTAGAGACAACAGTAACAGAGGTTGTCAGAGCCATATTTAAAGGGTCAGTCTAAAAAAAATTAAAAACTTTCATGATTCGGATAGGACATGTCATTTTAAACAACTTTCCAATTTACTTTTATTATCAAATTTGCTTTGTTCTCTTGGTATTCTTTGTTAAAAGCCAAACCTAGGTAAGCTCATATGCTAATTGCTAAGCCCTTATTTCAGTGTATTTTGACAGTTGTTCCCAGCTAGACAGCGCTAGTTCATGTGTGCCATATAGATAACATTGTGCTCACTCCATTGGAGTTATTTATGAGTCAGCACTGATTGGCTAAAATGCATGTCCTCCCAGGTGGCAACCAGTCCATAGAACAAGCTATTGAGCTGCTGTTCGTTCCTGGCAGACTGCTTCTCCTTCTGTTTTGCATATGTAATATGACCCTGGGTATAGTCTCCCTAAGGATGATGCAGGAAATCAGACGTGGACTCCTTGCCCAATGTGCTTAAAGGGATATGGCTGAACCTCACTGATGAGGCCCAGGCAAGGCTGAAACGATTGTCTGGGGTTGCCATTGTCCTTGTTCAGAAGATAATTGCCTGGTATTTCTGGGCTGGACTGACCATGTTGGCAGGATCAGACTGATATACTACAGGAAAGGTTTCCTCTGAAAAGCGCAATTTGCCCAAAAGAAGCTACCCCTAGGTGGCAACCGGGCCATAGAACAAGCTACTGAGCTGCTGTTCTTTCCTGGCAGACTGCTTCTCTTTCTGTTTTGCATAAAATGTAAGTCTGTCAAAAACACTGAGATAAGGGGGCAGTCTGCAGAGGCTTAGATACAAGGTAATCACAGATGTAAAAAGTATGTCTGCTGCACCTAGTGTGCGTTGGTAATGCAAAACTAGGGAATGGGTAATAAAGGGATTATCTACCTTTTTAAACAATAAAACAACTAGAGTAGACTGTCCCTTTAATCTCCCCTAGGCACATACATAATCCGAATGTGAATACCTGGTGAGAACATTTCTCTGTGATATTAAAGAGGAACATTCAGTGAATTTAAATTTTGAATAGAATTTTTTTTTTTTTTTGCAATACACTTTGTATTATAAAAATGCCTCTAGTACAAACTATTACTAGTACATCTGAAGTGTATGGTAGTGGCATGTATCTCACTGGCAATAACTCATCTGCATTATAGCTGTAATACATGTCACAGCTGGCTCAATAAGCAGTTGCAGTGTTTGCATACAGGTGCATGGGCCGTACCTATAAGTGTGTAGTACAGAAACAATCTGCTCAGCATTAAAATACACTGATGTGCCGTTTATCTTTGACTAGAAGGTTCATTTTTAAAGGGACATCAAATCCAAAATGAATTCCCCATGAAATGTTAAAGGAACACTAAAGTCAAAATTGAACTTCTCTGATTCAGATAGAGCAAGGAGTTTTAAAAGACTTTCCATTTTACTTCTGTCTTCTAATATAGCACAATCTTTTTATAAGCACACTTTCTGAGACACCAGCTACAACTGAGCATGTGCAAGAGTTCACAGAATATACATGAGTCTATGATTGGCTGCTGACTGTCACATGATACAGAGGGTCAGCATATTTACATAATTTAAAAAAATAAATAAAAAAAATCTGCTACTGTATTTTATTTGTATTATGTACTTATATTTCTGCTGTATTTAATAATCCTTTAACTTATGGGCAGTAACATTTGCAATGCACTTTTAATGTTTTTCTTTTTTAACTTTTTTTTTGTAATTTATCCCTAAAAAAATATGATTTCTCCTATTATCAAGTACCCTAGAGTTCAGAATCCTTCAGAAGTCAAATCCTATAACATTCTACACAGTGATTGCTTAATCAATGTGAAAGCTCATTTATAACTGTCCATAAGTGGCCTTTTCAAATTCTCTGTCCATGGACTGCAAAACAATGCAAATATTTCTAACAAAGGACAGTTTAAATATTTTAAAGCCAGTATTTTGTATGCAGATCTTTTGCAATAAATTGCTTAATTGGGGATATATATTATGCATGTACTTTATATAAGAAATTTGCTGACCCTTTAAATCTAGTCTTCTCTTTTCACAGAACTAATACATTATAACCTTGAATACGATTATTTATAATTTGATTTCATTTGTAAATTTACATAATGACTTGAAGGCAAGTCCTTGGTGCTTTAGGAACCCGTGCACCTAATATTTGTACCTTTTTAGATTTTAAGTTAACGCACAGCAAACAACCTAATATAATTCAAGCTCTCAAAAGTCATGCAGAAAATGTATGTTCTTGCAAAGGAAAAAAGCATCTTGCAGTGTGTCACAAAAGTCAAAGCTGGATGGTTATTGTAATCAGAAAACATCATCTCACTTTTATACATAAAGTTCTTAGTGCCAGGAGAGCAATTTAATGAGAATAATAGAACTAACCAAATGTCCTCAGATTCATTTTCCAACAACTAATGGCAAAATGTCCTTGAGTGCTTAATAGAGCATAGCTGTAGGAGAGAGACATGGTTATCATGAATAGACTTATGAGTGTCACAGTGTTATGTAGACCAGGACAACACTTGGTCAATGTCACTTATTAGTAAATTTAGAAACTGCTAACCTAGTATATGCTATAAAAACATATCACTGGGAGAGATCTATCTATCTATGCATATGTATTTATATATGGCTGTATTCTAATAAAATTATATATATATATATCGACCCTGAGATTTGAATTGCATAGAATTTACATTCTTCTTTTGATTTTTTTATATATACTATATGTCTTATAATCACTTGCATTTTATAATTATTATGTGTGAGTTTTTAAGTATTACACTTTTGGTGTATGTCCTTTCTTAATTCCCACAGTTGCGACAGGTTTGAAGTCTCACATTCTAGGAATGTTGGTACTTTAAGTCGTGGGTGACAGTTACCACTAAGTCTGAGGTTTATGGCAAAAAATAGATTTTGTAGGGGCAGAGTTTGGGAGGAGTCTAGCTGCCACGCCAACCCAAATATTCACCAACAGCCACTGGTTTAAGGTCTGCACAATTTCCAGCTTTAAATGTAAGAAGGAATAGTATTGGCTGCGGATGTATATAGTATAGATATAGTCAGTTAGTATAAAAGAACGAAAGGAATGTATATGTCAGTGTTTCATCAGGCTTTTCTCCCCTTCCCCCTGTCCCAGTGCAACATGCTTCCCCTTCCTCTTCCCTTGGTTTTGTGGTGAGTGATTTAAGAGAGGAGAATGGGGATCAGGTGGACTCTGTCCCTAATGGGGATGTAGTTCCCCTGTTGTAGAGGGGGATGAGGGGCCTGATACTGGGGATAGCACTGATATCAGAGGTTTCCAATAACAGCTGTTGAGAAAGATAGCTTGAGGCCTAGTTAGCTTAAGGCCTAGTGGGTCTTCAAATAGGGTGGAGGGGAGCATCTTTAACTGCAGCAAACTCAGGCACAGGATAGCGAGTGATGTCAGATGAGCGCCAGTATAGGAATATGAATGTGCATGCACAGCAGCCATCTTGGGTGTCATATGATGATGCATGGAGACAACAATATTGGGAGAATGAGGATTACTTTGGGAGATTTTGTGATTGGCTTGTAAAATTAGGTGTGTGGGGCATGGGTGAAGGGCCAAGAGGGTTCAGGCAGAGGTGGGAAGTGTGCAAGCTGTGCAAAATTCTGACAAAGTAATGTGGGTTTGCCTGTACATAGCGAGAATGTTATTGTGTTGCAGAAGGCTCTTACTCAACAAGAGAGCAGAGGAGTACAGCAGTGATGGAGATAACTGCAGCAGGAGAAGTGAAATCCAGGACGATGGTGGGAGCTCAGAAGGACTCTGAGCAGAAAGAAAATGCAGGTGAAGAGAAGGAGCAGGGGAAGGAGGTGGAGACCAAGCACAGGTTGAAGCAAGGTAAGAGGATCATATACAGTATGAATAATATGTCTTGCCAGAACACCGCTGAGGGTAGATAGATTGTGAGGAGAATTATCCAGTGGAGGAGGATAGGGTATCGTTGGATTGTTGTTTAAAGGATGGTTTTGTGGTGCCAGTGAAATCTGATGTTTTTGGTTCGGAAAAAAATAGGAAGTGAGTTTCTTGAAGTTTTGCAAGAAAAGTTAGACAAAGAAGTTAAGTTAGGTAGGATGGTGGGACCTTTTGTAGACGGTTAAATCCCCCAATGTAGTTGTGCCTAAAAAAAAAAAAGGAAAGTATATGACGATTCATCGACTTTCCTATCCTAGGGGCAAGTCAGTTAACAATGCGATAGATAAAGCAGATACTACTGTACAATATCAGTCTTTTTATAGTGCCGTAAGGATGGTAAGGGAGACCGGTAAGTGGGCATGCTTATGGCTAAGATAGACATTGAATCGGCTTTCAAATTGTTGCAACCAATCTCAAAACGTTTTAAATTAATGGGTTGCAAATTTAATGGAAAATTGTATGTTGACAAACGTTTACCCATGGGATGTTCAGTATCATGTTCTATTTTGGATACATTTAGTACATTTCTACACTGGCTATTAGTGTAAAGAATGGGATCAAATGGAGTTGGGCGACTTTATGGAAGTTGGGTCTGCGGGGTCTGACATGTACAAACAGTTGAAAGAAGGTTTAATTAAAATGTTGGAAGAATTGGAAGTTCCAGTGGCAGCTGAGGGGACTGGGACAAGGCTTGTTTTTCTAGGCATAGTCATTGGCTCATCAAGGAGCAGTGTGAATTACCAGGAGAAGGTAGAGAAAGTGAGGCAGTTAATTGCTGGTATAATGGGGAGAAGGAAGGTAATGTTCAGAGAGATGCAAAGGGTGTGCTTAAGTTTGCATGTAGGAGTAATTCCTGTAGGGAGGATTTTCAAAAGGAGATTGGAGTTAGGCACAGTAGGGGTTAAAATACCGGAGCATATGGTAAGAATATCTAGGATGATAAAAGAGGATTTGAAAGTTTGGAATTCTTTTCTCAGAGAATTTAATGTAGTTAGAATTTGGCCAAGGGAGGTGTCAGTGAAGAATTTGGAATTATATACAAATGCAGCAGGGAGTGTAGTATTTGGAGCGTGCTTTCAAGTCATGTGGTGTGTGGGTGGATGGCCCGATGAATGGAAGAATAATGGCTGGCTAAAAAAATCTGGCTTTCTTGAAATTGTTCCCCATAGTGGTGTCAGTGGAATCATGGGGTCATTTTTTTAGCTAATAGGAGGGGTAGTTGATGCTTTGAACAATCTGCTTCATCTATGCCAGTAATTAAATATTTGAGGTATTTTGTATTAAAATCCTTGGAGTATAACATTTGTTTTAAAGTGAGGCATATTACTGGTTACAAGAACATAATCGCTGATGCTTTGTCAAAATTGAAGTGGGATTTATTTAAAAAAATTGGTGAAAGCTGTACTATGTTTCTTTGGTAGATTGGGAGAAGCTAGACGGAGTCAGGATCTTGGTGGAAAAATCAGTGGCTCCGAAAACATGTGTGGCCTACAAAATATACTGGAGACAGTGGTCAGAGTTTAGGGGTAACAAAGAAGAGAGTGGCAAGGGTAGATTTTTTGAATGGTTGCGGTATTTAAACGAAGGAGGTGTGAGAAAAGGTAAATTAGGTAAAATAGGTATGGTTTTGTCAGGGGTGTTGTATTTTTTGCAGTTGCTGGGTGAGGTAGATTTAACCAAGAGATTTGTAGTTAAAGTAGCAAAGGCAGAGACAGAGCTTGGCCTTGCTAAAAGATGGGCGCTAGTGCTTAAAGCTCCAACTCCACGTGAATGCCCTATACTAACATTCAAGCCCAGAGGCACACTAAAACCCACTAAATGAGGTACTCTTAATCAGCTAACCAGTTAGCTCACCTGGCACTGTGGGGAATAGGCAGGCATGCATGCCCTATATTGCAAAGGCTGTAACGAAAAAGCTGTGCCAACATCAGCCAACTGACATAACGGGACAGCGCAGGAAGACGAGTGCAGCATGATTAGGTGCGCAATATCAAAGTTACATGTAATGACTGCCCGCAAACATAGAGCTCACACCGGATGACCTCACTGGCAAGATCACACAGCAGATTCAACATGGCGTGCAAACGCCTACCTTTTCCATCAAGGCCAAACTGCAGCGCCGGCGAGAGTGATACACTAGTGGAGCTAACCATCACCCAAGCGGATAAGCAGTCATGCACGGTATCTACCTAGCGGCATATTGTGGGACCAGAGACCCGGACAAGAAACGGGTGAGCACTCAGTCTGTTAATGTTTTCATCCTGAAACACTGCTCACATCTACCTGCCCACACTCACATACTACTGGCATTGACATAGAAAGTGTTGAGGCTGCAGCACTCCCAAAATAGGGGTTCAAATATTGGAGGAGCTTCTGCTTGACATGCGCTTCTGTATAGACTGCTGCAATCTTACAAGCTGGAAATTTAATAGGCCAAAGCACACGGTCATAACCATATCTACCCGCTAACAAACACCTTCAAAATCTTACAGCACAGTATCTAACATCCTGCCTAAACTCTCAATGGCCTGTACTCGATCATAAGCAGACGTATAGCTACCCTTCTTTAGTTGTTATACACCATAGACTGGCGCCTCAGAGGTATGCCCCAAAATAAATCACAAATGTCAGATAAGTAAGGGCACAAAAAAACTAAAAGATGTCACAGAATTAAACCTAAGAGTGACTAATATAGAACGCTTCCAAGAAACCATCCAAGAGAAACTGCAAGACTCCTCCACCCAGGTACATTACAACGCATCAATGGTGCAATGTGTACTTGATCAAGTAGAAAATCTGGATAACCCTAGCCAGGGGGAATAGCCTGCGTATACAAGGAGTACGTCCCTGAAACGGTGGGCCCAGCAGCTATTGATCTACAGGATCTTTTTCGTACAATAAAAAGCACCCGACATCTACAGATGTCATTATTGAGAGAGTGCACAGAGCAATATGCACCAAACCATCACCAAAGGCACCACCCCGGGACATCATACTTAATTACTCAACTTCAGAGATGAGGAGGAAAATCTTACAACATAGCAGAATCAAACACCCTATCACACATAAGCATGCTCGGATTCCACTGCAAATCTTTCTTGACCTTAGTCCCACAACATTACAGAAGCGAAGATAACAAATTTCCTACTAAAACCTTAAAAAAAAGAAAATAGCCTATAAATGGGGCTTCCCTCTTAGCTTCAATGCAACCAATGGAAACAACACAACAACATTTAATGTTCTCCATAAGATATTGTACCTTTAACAAACCACACTGATTCACCCTTCCTCACACATACCTGTCCTCTCTCCAAACCTTGTTGGAAATATATCTGGAAAGGGATTAAACCTAGTATAAATATAAACACCCTTTACCTGCCGAGAGAAGGAGGAGGATTGGGTATCCCTAACCTCCATTTATTTAGACAAGCCATATTTCTCCAGAGAATATTCTAATTGTGCCAACAGAGCGACCAAAAAGCATGGATACAAATAGACCAACACATAATCCAACAATTCAATATTGGAGCACTAGCATTGATAGAACCAAAACATAGGCCGACCAACATTGTGAACTACTCACTCTTACGGGAACTTTTTACTGAATAGGAGAAGATTATTCAAACTCCACACATCTTCTCCCCTTGCTCCTCCCTCATACCGCCTTAGATAACCCAATACTTTTATTATCCTCTACACAGAAGGTTACTCTCCTAAGTTTCAAACAGAATGCTTTTTGCAATATCCTCAGACTGGGAAAACTTAAACCCCAACAGGAAATACAAGAAGACTGCCGAAATCTTAGACAAACCTGGCATGGTAACGTACAACTTCACTATTTCTTTACCACACCATTTGACACAAAATGTATTCTCTCATCTCCACCCTCTACAGGCTCCTCCTGACACCCACGGAGGATAAGCTTCCAACATATGTCTACGGGTGGCATAAAGAATTAGGTAAGAGCCTCACAGTAGTAGAATGGAAGAAGATGTCTAAATTAAGTAGATCTTTCTCGGTTTCAGCAAAAATACAAGAATCCCATTATAAATATCTGAGCAGATGGTACCTCACTCCATCCTGATTACAATGAATATATAAATCTAATGGTGGGACTGCCCGAGATTGGAGACCTATTGGAGGGACATATGGGGAGCAGTGGGCAGGGTTTTGATCTACGAAGAGATCCTTCAATATCACTGTTCAATTTTCCCTTTAAATTCCAAAAGCCTATAAAAAAAATCCTTACTGCTGCCAAGGGACTTATCCCAGTACTTTGGATGTCCATTGCCATCCCAACCATACAAGAATGGAAAGCAAGAGGCAGCATTGAGAGATGGGGTGCATTTGGGTTTTACACATAAGGAAGCTAGCATCAAGTGGTGAGGGAAAAGGGGTAGGAAGTGAAATGAGCTGGTTTGGACAGTGCAACAAGCTAGATTTAGATAGGGCCGTCTGGATATTTTAATTATTCATTTAGGGGGGAACGATACAGGAGTATACCCGTTACGTGAGTTGCAGGAAAAAGTGAGAGATGCAATTAGTTGGTTATGTCCACAAGAGGAGATAATATAGTCTAATATAATATCAAGGCTACTTTGAAGGAATACGGACATGCAGAGAGCAGGGTATATATCCAGAAGGAAGGTGAACCAAGTGGCAGCAAAAGCAGCACTAGAGATAGGGGGGCAGGTGTTGTGCACCCATTGATTGCAGCCAGGAGACTGGATAGAGTACACCTTACTGATGCTGGGAACGACCAGTTATTGTTGGATATAAGGATGATGCTGAAGGATCTGATTAAGGTGAGGAAAGGTTCCTAATAAATTGGCTGAAAAGAGGGCACTCTTTTTTTGCCGGTGAAATTGGGGTCTGGCCTGTAGGCGGGGTATTGAGGGGGTTGGAGAATCCCGCTGCATACTCAGTCTAGGGCCATGATTCGGTGGTCTAACTGCTGGGCAGGCTATGCAGCAGGTTCTTCTTTCTCCCCTCATACCACACCACAGGGTTTGGTGGTCCTTCCCTGATACACGAGACCCAAGTTCATGTTCAAATGCTGGTGCATTTTTGCTCTGTGCTTGAATTGGTTATTGAAATAATATTTGATCGCTCTTATATAAAATTTCTGCCATAAAGGTAAAATTTTGTTATATTGATTAAAGTGACCTTTCCATTATTTGGCCAATAATTTGATTGTGTTGTGTATTTATTTCAGTCACATAAAAAATGGTCTGTGGGGTATTTTGAGATAAGGTGGGGCATTTCATGTATAGCCAGTGGGTGGGACATTAACTTGGAAGCGTAATGGAGCCTCTATGGCCTTACAAAAAGTAATGTATATGACTGGAGTGAGATAAAGTTGGGGCTCCTGGGCTGGAATGAGTTAGATAGTTTGTGTGTAGAAAAGGTATGGTTTAGGTTGTGTTGTGTGTTCAGTTAATGATTAAAATGGGCAGGTAGGTGGGCGATGAGAGGAATGTATATAGGTGGGGTAAGGCAGGAAGTGCTTCAGACTAACATTGTTTGTCTTTCCTTCCCCAACCCCAACATAGGCTCAGTAAAAGACAAAAAAGTAATTCAAATTGGAGAGGTCACAAAGGAGTTGTGATGCGGTTAAGGGCAAGATGCTGACTATTTGGTTGGATAGACATAAGACTGCCTGTGTTCCCTTTCAATAGCTGCAGCTAGATGTTAGCAGGTGATACAATATGGTCTACACTAACCAAAGGTATTAAATACATGTGCAGTTGATATTTTTTCTGTTATATGAATAGTGGTGATGCAGTGAAATCGGGGTCTGGCACATAGACGGGGCATTGAGGGTGTGGGAGGATACCGCTGCACACTCTAGATGCTGGGCAGGCTATGCCGTGGGTTCTCCCTCATGTCATGCCACAGGGGTTGGTGGTCTTCCCCTGATACGTGAGACCCAAGTTCATGTTCAAATGCTTGTGCATTTTTGTTCTGTGATTGAATTGGGTATTGAAATAATATTTGATTGATAGCTCGTATATAACATTTCTGCCATATAGGCAAAATGTTGTTATTTTGATTAAATTGACCTTTTCATTATTAGGCCAATAATTTCATTGTGTTGTGTATTTATTTCAGGTATATAAAGATAAATAGGTAAATATAAGGTAAAATGGTTTGTGGTGTACTTTGAGATAAAGTGGCGCATTGCATTTATAGGCTGTGGGTGGGACATTAAATTAGAAGCAGAATGGAGCCTCTATGGTCTTATAGACATTTCATATAGCTTTTCATGATATAAAGATGAACACTTTAAGGTGTGTGAACAAGTACACATATATTTATAATCTGTATTTCCTACAGTCACACTAATTAATATCCATATTGTTATATAGTTCTATTAACATACTTTCACTATTGATGTAGGTTGAGCGATGTAAGGTTATTGCATAGAGTAGGTGGGTTTGTGCTGATGGGGTGTGGTTTATCCTACCCATGAGTTGTTACAAGCTTTTAAAGTTGTGCTTAGGCAGTCACTGTAAGGTGATTATTATTGTTGTTTGAGTTAGCACGTTGAGAGCATTTTACTTTCTATCTATTTGGATGGCTATGCTGGATGTTAGCTTTTGTGAGTAGTCTATGGAGCTGTATACACTGAGTGGCTGGAGTGGATATATATATATATATATATATATATATATATATATATATATATATATATATATATATATATATATATATAAAAAGCAGGGTAAGTACACTCTCATAAACTGATAGTCACATGCCAGGGTGCTAAGAAGCAAGCAGCTAGTGGATAAAGAACAAAGCACTTGCTGGTCTTGAAAAGTGTCCAAACTTAATTTAATTCTTAGTGACGTTTCGGAGTATTCACCCCTTCATCAGAGCAACAAAAAATGAACAATACACCAAACAATATAAAGGGTTTTGGCCCCTCCCACTGACAAAAAAAATGCCAAAGGGATAACCATAGCAACCAATACACAATAAAAAGAAAATAGACAAGAAAACATACATATAAATGTACATATACTATACCCACAAGTGAAAAAACAATATACATGGTGAGTACATTGATCATACAACCATCATGTGTGCCCTCAGAGTATATAAAAAAATCATAATAATAGAAAAACGGACTCCCATGGCTAAAGAGGAGACTATTCATATCACAAACTCCCATGGCTATAGAGTAGACTATTAATACAGGGCAAGATAATAGGTATATCATAGCTTTGGTGATTTAGCACAAAGAGCTAAATTGTACAGTGTAGGAATAAGCTTACAAATTAATGTAATAGCATCAAACGAGTGGAAGCGGTGTATTAGACCTAAAGAAAAAACGTACACGCCCCCAACGTCATCATGACGTAGCAGTCATACTTCTGGTGAGATCGTAACCAAGGATAGTATGTGTAGATACTAAGTATCACTGTAACACTGTACATTATTAAGGCTGTATGAGAGAGCTAACATAGTGTACCTAAATGTGCAGTGTTAAAGCGGATTGTTTCAGGAGATACGTAACACATAATCAAACAAGGCAAGGCCCAAAGGTAGCGGTGTGAACCATGAATACATGCCAGCTGTTAGTAGCAACATCATAAGGAGCAAGTACAAAATAAAGTATGCTAAGAGCTAAATATGCATAATATCTCTAGTATTTAACAGGACAAACAGGGAACATAAAGAGCCTATAGTATATTATGTATGCAGAGGGGTATCTATAACCAGAGTATCTGGTCACAAAGCAGTAATATGTACTATTACCTAGGCCAATAATTAATAGGTAACTCATGTTACGTGTCATGTGGTCAAATAAAGGAAGGACCCAATGTAATAGTATGACCATGGCAGCTAATTACACTATCAGGCATCAATCTCCACATTGTAGAGAGTAATCTATGTGTAGTCTACACAAAGTAGATAGGACTAGGAAGTGGGGATGTTTGTGATATGAATAGTCTGCTATATAGCCATGGGAGTTTATGATATGAATAGTCTGCTCTTTATAATACAAGGAAGAAGGGAGAGACGGGGACAAGAAGGGGTTAAGTAGCACGCATTCCTCATGGAAATAGTAATAGTGCTGAGAAAAACTCAGCCAAGTTATGTACAGATTGTTTACTTAAAAACTAATTTATTAACAAATATTAAAAAGAAGGGTGTAATAAACATTACACACACTGGCAAGGAATAAACCTAATTATCTCCTCTAACTCCAAACTCGCAGTTGTAAAGCACAGGAGGACGCACAGCCAAACCACCCCGCTGTATTCCTGGCCGATAACTGGATACTTCGGCTTCAGGTGCCAGGGATGGCCAAAGCTGCGCTCCTCACAAACTAAACATTAATGGAGTTGGAAGAATTTAATAAAAACAACACAATCACACAGTCACACAAACGCGTTTTGGCCGAGATGCGGCCTTTCTCAATGTGTATAGAATTTAACAAGCCGAGTGCCGCACCAGAATCACTTTAAATACCCAGTGAAACACAATATCCACCAATCATATCGTAAAGCAGCTTCACGCCCCTTTCAGAGGGAATCCCTTTGCAGTGATGTCATGGAGGACTGTGCCCAGAGGTTCTTCTCATTGGTTATGAGCTCAACCCCTCTGGGCCAATCACCAGACGTTTGTTTCGTGCCTTTCCGTATATCATATATGAAATGGGGTCCAATTGTGTTAATATTGGTGTAATAAAGTTCAACAGTATATACATAGTGCGGCTTACGGTATAATCCTACTCAAACATGCACTTCAATCAGACACACCCCTCTCACTGTCTATGCTATTTTCGCAGTCTAAAAACCGCTTGTAATTGTGCAGTTAGAAACCACTAACAAAAACTGTGGACAGTAGGTGTGTACAGCTAATACAAAATGTAGCAGTAGTCAGATGTTATTAGAATCTGGTTGGTCTTAAATATTAGATTAGCAAAAATATGGAATAATACATCCCCTAACTGAGGTCATAGCGATATGGCTAAAACACACTAATTACCACTACCGTGGCAATTTATCCACATAGCCACATAATAATATGACCATTTATAACAGTATACATATGATATACTAATCTGTTAGTAAATCACATGAAAGACAACCTTTTTATGTTCTCTACGGATACTATATATTGTGATAAGCTTACTTAGCTTAGTACTGTCTGTGGAATACCACAAATGGTGTAATACTCCACTATTACCATTGTTATGAGTGTACTTTACTTTGTACTATCCATAAACTGCCACGTATGTTATGGTTATTTATTATTAACAAACATAAGGAAAACCAAATTGTTGATCAATATTTAGTGTCAGCAAGTACTATTCAAGATGTTGAACACTCCATTAAAGATTTTATTTAATCTTAAATTGTCAATAGTATACAGTTGAAAACCCATAAAATGTTTAATACCTTTAGCTATGTTTTAGGTGCAACGTGTATCAAAAAGTACTTTTAAAGATGTAAACATTTTAATCCAAGGTTTTACTAGATTTTAACATTGTCACTAATATATAGTAGAAAACACATAAAATATTTAATACATCTAACTATGTTCTAGGTGCATATCTGAGTAGGAAGGAGATGAAACAAATTACTAAAAGACTGGTTGTGCACTATATCAATTCTGCAACTAGGCTTTAAGTATATTTACAGGAACACCCAAAAATTATTGTTCTCATTCATGCCATTAGGCATCACAGAGTTCAAATTAAAAATCCACCTTGCTTCCTTTTTCAGTAAGGCCTGTTCTATATCGCCTCCTCGAATAATCTATATTTAGCTTCGTGAAATTATGGAATTTATGATATTGTGATCTCTACAGAGTAAAATTATCTGCACTAATGTAAAAAAGATAAGATAAAAATATATATTTTTAAATAGAGATTAAAATCAAAAGGAAATAAGACCTGCATTTTTATTTTCTTGCATGAAACTGTTGCATGGCTTAAAGGGACAGCAAATTCAAAATAAAACTTTCATGATTCAGTCAGAGCATGCTATTTTTAAACAACTATCCGATGTATTCCTTCATCTTATTTACATTGTTTTCTTTGTATCTTTTGTTGAAAATAATACTTAGGTATTATCTGGAGCAGCAGGTACTACTAGGAGCTAGCTGCTTTTTGGTGGAAGCAGATATATGCCTCTTGTCATTGCTCACTTGATGCATTCAGCTAGCTCCAATTAGTTTTTTTTTTTTCAAATAAAGCTACCTACGTCCCAACAAAAGATACAAAATTGATCATAGAAGTAAATTAGCAAGTTGTTTAAAATCACATGCTCTATTTAAATCGTGAAAGAAAAATGTTGGGTTTTATATCCCTTTAACTACTTAGTTCTATTTGTAAAACTGCTGATTTAGCAATAATTGTAAATATATTATTCATGAACCCCTCTACTGCTAAGCCATTTCCAACCCTGTGTTGAGCTGTATTAGAGTTTTTAGATGCTGCTCAATCGAGTTTAATACGGGTGTTTGCGCGCGTCGGATGTAACGCTTGTATTGTAAATTTTAGAATGAATAATTTATTCAAAGATAAGATTAGTCTAAGAATAACATGTGAATGTATTTTGTAACGTTTCATTAGTTGTTTAATAGTGACAAATAAGTCTAAAGTTTTAGTCTCTATACAGTAATGGGAGCTGCCATGTTGTAACTTTCTCTGCTGTGGCCAATTAGGGACAGTTATAAATAGGTCACTTTAGTGTGCAGCCAATGGCTGTGTGGAATATAACAATATAAACAAAGCTCACAATTTCAGAGTGGAATTACAGGAGGAAAAGGAGACAAAATAAATAATGAAAGAATATTGTAGACTTGTTTTATATATACATAGTTTAACATTGTATATTACCATTTTAAAGTGTTTAATGTCTTTTTAACGTAAACTGTTTCCGTGAACATACTAATTTTCATTATAGGGTATTTCTAGAAAGTTTGAAGCTGGGAAATTCATTATGTTAAAGGAACAGTCAACACCAGAATTGTTGTTGTTTAAAAAGATAGATAATCCCTTTATTACCTATTCCTCAGTTTTGCGTAACCAACACAGTTATATTAATACACTTTTTACGTCTGTGATTACCTTGTATCTAAGCCTCTGCAAACTGCCTCCTTATTTCAGTTCTTTTGACAGACTTGCATTTTAGCCAATCAGTGCTCACCCCTAGGTAACTTCACATGAGTGAGCTCAATATTATCTATATGACGCACATAAACTAACACACTCTAGTGGTGAAAACCGGTCAAAATGCATTCAGATAAGAGGCAGCCTTCAAGGTCTAAGAAATTAGCATATTAACCTACCTAGGTTTAGCTTTAAACTAAGAATACAAAGAGAACAAAGCAAAATTGGTGATAAAAATAAATTGGGAAGTTGTTTAAAATGGCATGTCCTCTCTGAATGATGAAAGCTTATTTTGGACTTGACTGTCCCTTTAAAGTTTATTTCTATTGTGTTGCTATAGAATAAAATATCAGCCATGTCTAACATTTTTTAAACAGATTAACAACCTTTTTACTGCAATTAGTTTTTAATGTTGAGAAGCAGTATCACCGCCGCTCAGGTCCAAGAACTACAAAAAGGTCAGCCAGAAAAGCAAGGGGAACTACACTCCCAATTGCTGCATGGTGCAAGGCTAAGATGGGGTGAGTTTGTTAATGATGTCATTTAATATGTTGCATTGTGATTGGACAATGTTTCCTTTAAATCTTGTAGTTCGAAATTATCTATGATTAAGAGCTCTGTGTTAGCGTAAAATGCGTAAGGTCTAACCCCACATGGTATTTTAACCCCTTAATGACCGAGGACGTACGCCATACGTCCTCAGAAAATATACAGTTAACGACTGAGGACGTATGGCGTACGTCCTCGGTTTGGAAAGCAGCTAGAAGCGATCCTGATCGCTTCCAGCTGCTTTCCGGTTATTGCAGGATGCCTCGATATCGAGGCATCCTGCAATAACAATTTGTACCCCTCCGGTGCAGAGAGAGCCACTCTGTGGCCCTCTCTACACCGGACATCGATGGCCGCATTCGTTGGTGGGTGGGAGCTGCAGTGGGAGGTGGGTGGGCGGCCATCGATGGGTTCTGAGACACAAAGGGGGGCAGGATCGGGGACAGGACAGTCGGGCGTGCGCACGGACGCGCGCGTGCACGGGGGGGCGGCGGACGGGCGCGTGCACGGGGAGGGAGTGGGTGGGAACCGCCACACTACAGAAATGATGAAGTATAAGTGGGAGGAAGGGGGGGAAGAAATGCCCCAAAAAAGTAATCTATGGGATCTGGGAGGGGGTGGGGGTTGGTCTTGGGCTACACTACAGCTACACTACAGAAAAAAATTAAATAAAAAATAAAAAAAGTGACTATATATTGTAAACTGGGTACTGGCAGACAGCTGCCAGTACCCAAGATGGCTGCCAAGAAGTTAGAGGGGGAGGTTAGAGAGCTGTTTGGGGGGCAGGGATGTTGGGGGCTAAGGGGGGATCATACACAGCAGCATATGTAAATATGCAAAGGGGAAACAAACATAAAAAAAGGATGCCTTTTATTTTAGTACTGGCAGACTTTGGTGGGGACAATTGTGGAGTGGGGGAGGTAAGAGAGCTGTGAGGGATCAGGGGGGGGGGTGATGTGTCAGGTGGGAGGCTGATCTCTACACTAAAGCTAAAATTAACCCTACAAGCTACCTAATTAACCCCTTCACTGCTAGCCATAATACACGTGTGATGCGCAGCGGCATTTAGCGGCCTTCTAAATACCAAAAAGCAACGCCAAAGCCATATATGTCTGCTATTTCTGAGCAAAGGGGATCCCAGAGAAGCATTTACAACCAGTTGTGCCATAATTACACAAGCTGTTTGTAAATTATTTCAGTGAGAAACCTAAAATCTGGAAACATTTAACGTTCTTTTATATTTTATCGCATTTGGCGGTGAAATGGTGGTATGAAATATACCAAAATGGGCCTAGATCAATACTTTGGGTTGTCTACTACATTACACTAAAGCTAAAATTACCCCAAAAAGCTCCCTACATGCTCCCTAATTAACCCCTTCACTGCTGGGCATAATACACGTGTGGTGCGCAATGGCATTTTGCGGCCTTCTAATTACTAAAAAGCAACTCCAAAGCCATATATGTCTGCTATTTCTAAACAAAGGGGATCCCAGAGAAAAACTTACAACCATTTATGCCATAACTGCACAAGCTGTTTGTAAATAATTTCAGTGAGAAACCTAAAGTTTGTAAAAAAAAATGTGAAAAAAGTGAACTTTTTTTTTTATTTGATCGCATTTGGCGGTGAAATGGTGGCATGAACTATACCAAAATTGGCCTAGATCAATACTTTGGGATGTCTTCTAAAAAAAAATATATACTTGTCATGGGATATTCAGGGATTCCTGAAAGATATCAGTGTTCCAATGTAACTAGCGCTAATTTAAAAAAAAAAGTGGTTTTGAAATAGCAAAGTGCTACTTGTATTTATTGCGCTATAACTTGCAAAAAAAGCAAAGAACATGTAAACATTGGGTATTTCTAAACTCTGGACAAAATTTAGAAACTATTTAGCATGGGTGTTTTTTGGTGGTTGTAGATGTGTAACAGATTTTGGGGGTCAAAGTTAGATAAAGTATGTTTTTTTCCATGTTTTCCTCATATTTTATAATTTTTTTTATAGTACATTATAAGATATGATGACAATAATGGTATCTTTATAAAGTCCATTTAATGGCGAGAAAAACGGTATATAATATGTGTGGGTACAGTAAACGAGTAAGTTACAGCTAAACACAAACACCGCAAAAATGTAAAAATAGCCTTGGTCCCAAACGGACAGAAAATGGAAAAGTGCTGTGGTCATTAAGGGATTAAATGTTATTTTTCAATAGGAAAACCCCAGCCATCATTTGCCTTATTTGGGGGAACCAACCTGGGTTTTAATCTGTAGACAACAAGGCTATCTAAGGTTAGAAACCCCAAAAAACGTATTTCATGATTCAGATAGAGAATATAATTGTTAAAATGTTTCTAATTTACTTCTGTTATCAAATGTATTTAATTCACATGTTATTCTTTGTTGAAGAGATACCTAGGTAGGTAGTGAGCACATGCATGTAGTACTACATGACAGAAAACAGTGCTACCATATAGTGCTCCTGCTAATGCATACCATTGTTGCAAAACTGCTGCTATATAGTGCTGCAGACAAGCTTACATATCTGCTTTTCAAATAAGATAATATGAAAATATGATAATAGAAGTAAATTAGAAAGTTGTTTAAAATTGTTGTTTAAAATTTTATGTTCTATCTAAAGCATGAAAGAAAAAATTAATTGGGTTTTATCTCCCTTTAATATAAAGTAAATTGGTGCATTTCAAATTCTGAGAATTAGAAATTGCTTAATTTTTAGAGCTAAATTACATGAAAAAGGGAGACAAATAACTAATGTAATGTAATATACTGCAAAGTTGTTTCATTATGCATAACTAAACATTTTATATAAAAATCTCAAGGTGTTTACTGTCCCTTGTTGGTGATATTAAATTGTAAAATGAAAAT
>NC_069505.1:78172865-78345365 GCF_027579735.1 Bombina bombina | reverse complement strand
GGGAGATAGAGAGTGCAAAAGAGAGGGGGAAAGAGAGAGCGCAAAAGAGAGGGGGGAGAGAGAAAGCTCAAAAGAGAGGGAGAGAGAGAGCGTAAAAGAGAGGGGGGAGAGAGAGAGAAAGCAAAAGAGAGTGGGAGAGAGAGAACGCAAGGGGTGGGACCACTGTACTGCAAAAAATGGCCTGTGTGAACGGACTTTAGGACTAGTTTGATAATAAAAGTAAATTGAGAAGTTTCTTAAAGTGATACTAAACCCCTGATTTACTCCTATTATAATTTTTTTCTTCATTCTCTTGCTATCTTTATGTAAAAACAAGAATTCAAACTTATGAGCTGGCTCATCTTTGGTTCAGCACCTGGGTAGTACTTGCTGATTGCTGGCTAAAATGTAGCCACCAATCAACAAGCACTACCTAGGTTTGCTGAACCAAAAATATTCTGGCTCCAAAACTTAGAGTCCTGCTTCCCCCCCCCCCCCCCAAATATAGATACCAAGAGAACGAAGAAAAATTGAGAATAGAAAGTTGCTTAAATTTGCATGCTCTATCTGAATCTCAAAATAAAAAAAAATTGAGTTCAGTATCCCTTTAAAAGGGCATTGTTTATTCTGAACCATAAAAGTTTGATTTTGAGTTTCACGTCCCTTTAAACATTCTCAGCTTTTCTCAGCTCATGGATAACCATTACAATTTTCACTGTCTTTGGCAGAACCGTCTTTTACCTTCTGTAATTTGTTACAATGGGAACACTAATTTAAATGTCACAGCAATAAATTATAGATAGTGAATGAATAATTTGTAGCAGAAGAAAGGATGGAAAAAAAGCAACATATTACTGTATAGGAGAATTTATAGAGACTGCTTCTTATCACATTATCTAAAGCATAAATAAAACTGAGAAGAAAAATACCAACAAAACAATGTGCAAATTGATGCCCCTGAAATTATAATTAACACTCAGAAAATCGTTTTGGTTTTAAAAAAAAAAAAAAAAAAAAAAAAAAAAAAAGGTTCTATTCAAGCACTGCTTGGTGTTATTGAAATTTAGGACTTTCAAATAAATCTCTACCCTTGAAGTGTTTGCATTTTTTTGGGATTTTTATTAACCCTTTCATGACAGGGTCATAATGTCTACATCGGAATAACAACAGGATTTCAATTATGGGAGGGATCGGGTCGGGGGGAGGGGCACCCCCGACCGCAATTACATCCAGGAAGCGCTAAAAGGTTAAAACTGAGAAATCTGACAACTGTTAGACACAGAAAGTTACAGATCAGGTAGAAGATCTCAGGTGTAATTGCAGTACGCAGAGACACATTATTTTGATATCCACTTAAAGAAAGTTTTTATTTTTTTATTTTTTTAAAGTCTGTTTTTTTTAATTATTTGCCACAGTGTCAATATAATCTGATTCTATTGTTCAGCTCTTGAAATAAAATGGAGAGATGAGTTGGCTGTTTCACGTCAACAGCTGGAAATATTCAGCCATTATCCCACTATAGAAATGACCCATTCTCCCTTTGCTGTTTGATTATGATCAGAGGTGGCTTAATAACCCTTTAAATCCAAGCACAAAAGAATCATCAGTTTGGTGCTTTCAAATGTTCTGATTTGGTCAATGCAGGTCAAAAACTTATACAGCAGCAATTTCTTCACTTAGATACTTAAATGCATATTTAACTTTTATCCTAAATGATCTTCATTTTCTAAGCTATTGACTGAAAGACAATTTTTTATGAATTGTGATAAATTAATAACTATACAATAATCCTGTTTTTTGATAGGAATTATTATAAATAACTACTGTAAAACAGTATTCGAATCCATAGGTTTCTTATCCTTATAAAAAAAAAAAAAAAAATTCATGACAATTAGTGGCCGATTTATTATGTGTTGGGCGGACATGATCTGCTGTAGTGGATCATGTCTGCCCGACATTGATAAATGCAGACAGCATACGCTGTCGGCATTTATCATTGCACAAGCATTTCTGGTAAAATGCTTGTGCAATACTGCCCCCCTGCACATTTGCGGGTAATCAGCCGCTAGCAGGGGTGTCAATCAATAAGATCATATCCGATCAGGATGATTGCTATCCGCCACCTCAGAGGTGGCGGACGAGTTAAGGAGCAGTGGTCTTAAGACTGCTGCTTCTAAACTTATGGGGGGGTAGATTGCAGCATCCGCTGCTTGAAAAATCTACCCCACTGTTTCCAAGTACTCCAATCACCCCTCTGTTGTAGTCAATGGAGAAACTACAAGAGGGCTGGTTGGAGTATTTGGATACTATTAGTCATAAAAAAATAATACTACCCATCCCATTGACAATGAGTATAGCCCAGTTCCACGTTCCTTCCCTGGCAGCATGCAATCCATATTAGCTTGCATAAGCCAGCATGAGCAGTGGGGCAGCTTAATGTTTTTGACCAGAAGTTCTATGCTGCTCCCTAGCGGTACTTTACCTATGTGTTCTTACTCCGAACGTCACTCCAATAAACTTTATTTTTGCACAGTTGACTGAAGTTTGGTGAGTGCTTTTTACTCCCTCAATATTGATACCTAGATAGCACTCTGGCAGATGTTATTTCGTTGGTGAGAGTGCACGCACATTGTACTTAGTTTATATATATATAAAAATATATACATATCTATCTATATATACATATCTATATACAGTCATACGAAAAAGTTTTACGTTTTACGTAGACATAATAAAAATCATCTGGTCCTTAGCAGGTTTTAAAATTAGATAAATACAACCTCAGATGAACAACACCACATATTACACCATTTCATTGATTCAAATTGGGCCCAATTAGCCATTTTCCCTCCCCGCTGTCATGTAACTCATTTGTGTTACAAGGTCTCAGGTGTGAATGGGGAGCAGGTGTGTTACATTTGGTGTTATCGCTCTCACACGCTCTCATACTGGTCACTGGAAGTTCAACATGGCATCTTATGGCAAAGAACTCTCTGAGGATTTAAAAAAATATAATTGTTGCTCTACATAAAGATGGCCTAGGCTATAAGAAGATTGCCAAGACCTTGAAACTGAGCTGCAGCACGGTGGGCAAGACCATACAGCGGTTTCACAGGACAGGTTCCACTTAGAACAGGCCTCGCCATGGTCGACCAAAAAAGTTGAGTGCACATGCTCAGCGTCATATCCAGAGGTTGTCTTTGGGAAATAGACATATGAGTGCTGCCAGCATTGCTGCAGAGGTTGAAAGGGTGGGTGGTCAGCCTGTCAGTGCTCAGACCATATGCTGCACACTGCATCAAATTGGTCTGCATGGCTGTCATCCCAGAAGGAAGCCTCTTCTAAAGATTATGCACAAGAAATTCAAAATTTGCCAAAGAAAGAAAGATACCTTACAACAGCACTCTAAGTCTAATAAAGAAATATTTTAATGATATATTATAATGATCTATACCAAACCTACTGTGCACAGTTTACAATAAACTAATAAACCCAGTAATATAGAGAGTTATATATACCATAAAAGATTAATGCACACTAATAACATAAGTGGAGAGAACAAACACTTGTTGTAATGCACATATAGCATAAATAAACGCAGAGCTGAAAATGGCACAGTTCATACTGAAAGGGTTAAGGTACTTATCGTTCAGTGTCCTTGGTGGTGGAAGCAAGAGGCCGTAGAACTGAAAGATCCACAGATGGAAAGCCTGTTTTATTGACCTTCCAGGAGCCTGATGTAGCTTGGTGTTGCAGTCACTGTGGTAGATAATAGCCGCCGCTATTCCGTAAGCTTAATGTAAGAGATTCTGGAAGAGCGCTGCAGTCTCACCACGAGGCCGAAAAACAGGTAAGTCCGACACACAGAAGCCGTGGAGACCGATATCCTGTAATCTTCCTTCTACACTGACATCGTTTTAGTCAACCAGATGAGAGTGATTATGGAAGGAGCGCTGCAGTCACACCTCACGGCCGGAAGTCAGGTAATGCAGGTGAATCCGTTTCACAAGAGCCATGATGCTAATTCTTTCACCTTCTACCCTTACATTGATGCCTTAGCAAATGATCCAAAAGGTGCAGGATAAAGCTGTCTGCTTGTCAATAAGCAAGTGAAAGTTCCTCCAAAGAATACTCAGAGAGTACTGAGCAAAAATGGCATTTTGCTCAGTACTCTCTGAGTATTCTTTGGAGGAACTTTCACTTGCTTATTGACAAGCAGACAGAGAACCTAGCGCAGCGCAGGGGGTAAGTCATGCAGCATTGGGCAGCAAAGGTTAAATATATATGTATAAAACAATATTCATATATATGTATGTGTCTATATGTGTATATACACATATTAACACAAATATATATGTATATAAGCATATACATATATATTTATAGTGATAATACAGTCCTGTAGACTGCAATGTAAAGGCACTTTTCATTGCAGTTTTTTTCTTCTAACACCCCCATCCCCTCAATTTAACCCCTTAAAACTACTTTGTTTAGTTATATTTAATAAACAAAAAGATGCTACAATTTTTTTTTATTTTATAACGAAACACTACACTTTATTTTGGGGGCAAATGGAGGACATTTTTAAAATGAATCAGAGGTCTGACCTCTGGTTAATTTTCTGAGCGCAAATTGCTATCGCTAGCTTGTGGTAACAATAACCAGACACTTGTAATGACTGGTTAGTTATCATGCGCTCGTAAACGGGTGAATTTGCCTCTATACGGGCGCACATTTAATTAGAGCTCCACTTTTAATCTAGCCCCAAACCGCTCTCTCCTTCTGATCATTGCCACTGACTTAAAGGGATATAAAAGTACAAAAGAAAATGCTCTAATGTGTGAGTGTTTTATTATTGCATAAGTTCGCTCCAAAGCAGCAATGCACTACTGGGTGCTAGATAATGGCATGAAGTTTGTGTGTGTAGCTACCATTGACCAGCTATCTCCTTGGGAGCTAGGTAAACACATCTGGTGAGCGAATCACATGAGGTTTATGTGAATAGCTACCAATAACCAGCATTGTTTCTCCCGAGCCTACCTAGGTATACTTCCTTCTACACTGACATCGTTTTAGTGAACCAGATGAGAGTGATTATGGAAGGAGCGCTGCAGTCACACCTCATGGCCGGAAGTCAGGTAATGCAGGTGAATCCGTTTCACAAGAGCCGTGATGCTAATTCTTTCGCCTTCTACCCTTACATTGATGCCTTAGCAAATGATCCAAAAGGTGCAGGATAAAGCTGTCTGCTTGTCAATAAGCAAGTGAAAGTTCCTCCAAAGAATACTCAGAGAGTACTGAGCAAAAATGACATTTTGCTCAGTACTCTCTGAGTATTCTTTGGAGGAACTTTCACTTGCTTATTGACAAGCAGGCAGAGAACCTAGCGCAGCGCAGGGGGTAAGTCATGCAGCATTGGGCAGCAAAGGTTAAATACATATGTATAAAACAATATACATATATATGTATGTGTCTATATGTGTATATACACATATTAACACAAATATATATGTATATAAGCATATACATATATATTTATAGTGATAACACAGTCCTGTAGACTGCAATGTAAAGGCACTTTTCATTGCAGTTTTTTTCTTCTAACACCCCCATCCCCTCAATTTAACCCCTTAAAACTACTTTGTTTAGTTATATTTAAAAAACAAAAAGATGCTACAATTTTTTTTTATTTTATAACGAAACACTACACTTTATTTTGGGGGCAAATGGAGGACATTTTTAAAATGAATCAGAGGTCTGACCTCTGGTTAATTTTCTGAGCACAAATTGCTATCGCTAGCTTGTGGTAACAATAACCAGACACTTGTAATGGCTGGTTAGTTATCACGCGCTCGTAAACGGGTGAATTTGCCTCTATACGGGCGCACGTTTAATTAGAGCTCCACTTTTAATCTAGCCCTAAACCGCTCTCTCCTTCTGATCATTGCCACTGACTTAAAGGGATATAAAAGTACAAAAGAAAATGCTCTAATGTGTGAGTGTTTTATTATTGCATAAGTTCGCTCCAAAGCAGCAATGCACTACTGGGTGCTAGATAATGGCATGAAGTTTGTGTGTGTAGCTACCATTGACCAGCTATCTCCTTGGGAGCTAGGTAAACACATCTGGTGAGCGAATCACATGAGGTTTATGTGAATAGCTACCAATAACCAGCATTGTTTCTCCCGAGCCTACCTAGGTATACTTTTTAGCAAAAGATGTCAAGAGAACAAAGTAAATTTGAAAATAGAATTAAATTGAAAGGACTTTTTTTAAAAAAAGCATGCTCTGCTCTAAAACATAAACATTCTGACTTTCATATAACTATACTTTGGCTTAAAACATAATTGCAAAACCCCTGGAAATTATTTTGCAGAAGCCTGTGCTAGTGAAGAATGTGTTACAGATGGAGAACTGATCCAATATCAACAATATACACAACTCTCCATTTTGTTTCAAACAGGATAAAAGCAAAGTCCTAAAACATTTATCAGCTTCTGGAACATTTGGTTTATGTTTAATATTTTAAGATTGTCATATGCATTCTGCAATGGGAGGAAAGCATTAGGTTCTCATTAAACATTTATAAATACTATATAGTAGTACTGGCAATACATTAGAGAAATGCTGTCAGGATTTCACACATATGCCAAAAATAAGTGCATAGTATGAAAAAGAGACCAGACTTTTTATCTAGTTGATTTTACCTTTTAAAATTAAATACATTTTTCAAATGTTCTAATTATACATTATTACATTTTTTTTGTAAATGTAAAGTTCAATGAAAAACCTTGTCTAAATAATTGTGCACTATTTGTTCTGGGTTTTAACTTAAAACCAGCTATGTTACATGCATATACATATCTGCAAGGTTGTGTTGGTCTTGTTGGTTTGCATATTGTAGTATCTTCATATCCTTCACTGTACTTTAATATTATAATAAAATAATGGTGAAAATTCAGTGGGTGTGGCCAGTACTCAGATTTGCAATGGCTTACTTAAAGGGACAGTTAACCCAAAATGGGTTCTAACTCATACAGATAGACTTTCAAACAATTATTATTTTCCAATTTAGCCCAATTTTACACAATATTTTGTTAGCATGTAAAAAGACTTACTATTTTCGGCTGTGCTGTTTAAAAATGTTGGCGTGCCCACTCCCCTATTTCCTCCCTAGGTAAAAATATCCCAATAGAGGGATATAAAAGTGCGCTGATATTGTAAAGGAAAACAAAAAACAATTTAAAACTAGATATTGTACTTTGAATATAGTAGATCAGGTCTACCGTATTAGTCCTGTTTAATGTCCATATATTGGTGGTAAATAAGGAGTACAGATGTCCTCTTGAAAGAGATGATGATGAATCAGGCTGCTCCTCTTGATCCCAGAGAGTAAGGAACAACTGTTGAAGAAGAACAGAAAGAGGGCGCCACAATAGCGTGATATCGTCTGGAATGCAGGTATAGATAAAAGTAGATATTATGCTTACCAGATGGTGTGGCACTGTACTGTGACCAGTGCAAGAGAGCAGGCTAGCACTTAACAGTGGCTAGTACACTGTAGGAGTCAGGCTCCAAAGGCACTTGCTCTGGTTGCAACTTGGTGTTTATCTCCTGGTGTCTGGACTTCAGGTGCTGCAAAGGAGTGATCTTGTGTGTGTTGTTCAGTGGGTATATATGAACCACAACACAGACAACTTCAAATAAAAAAGACTTTTAATATTTTATGACGCGTTTCTCAACCTACAAGGTACCACACCATCTGGTAAGCATAATATCTACTTTTATCTATACCTGCATTCCAGACGATATCACGCTATTGTGGCGCCCTCTTTCTGTTCTTCTATTTCCTCCCTAGTCTGTGCTTGCATTAACTTTTCTATTCTACACGCTCCCGACGTTTGCGGATGCGCAATGCGACGATTTTCATCAAGGGGGTACTTTTTTTTTTTTTTTTTTTTATAAAGTATTTTTTATTGAGGTAAAAGTAGATATTACAATACAGTCATATCGAAAAAGATACAAACTATTCACATCCTGTAGGGAAAACACATATCTAGCAAGTACAATACATCACATGGAAACATCAACACTCGTCAAATCGACAGGATATAGTATTCTGGTTACCTCATTTTTTTAAGATTATTGGATCGCTATGTCCTCTAATCAAACAGGCCCACTTGGGGGGCCAGAAATCTCAACCAGACATTGAGGACCCAAAAACAAAGCTAAAATCAAAGAGTCTAGTGTCAATGTGAATGAAATAGTGTCAAAGTTGGGAGACCATAGATGCTATTTAAGTATAAAAGTACAATAGTGTACTTATGTTATTCTTAGTTAATGTAATATAGTCAACTCGGCACACTGAAAGAGGTGATATGTTGAAATGGGCTACTGTTGCTACTACAAACCTGGGTATACACATACATTGAACATTATTAGTTACACAGTTCACCGCTTTGAGCTAGAAAAATACAACAGTAATGACTGTGACTCACATAACTCTGTAAATTAGCAGGGAGGTGAATGTAGTTAGTCATCTTTGATTAGCTAGTAGAAGATGAGTAAGATTATGTATCTAGGATTATAAGCTCAGAAAAAAGAGTAAACTATCTGGAGAAAATACATAGGGTTCAAATATATTAATCACTCAAAATCTTCTAGTTTAGATCATCACATCAGCAGCTCTAACACATTTGTCAAACATATAAACAAGCTAACATCAACATTAAAATTATGATAGCAAACAGTCTGCAGACATTAGACACATAAAACAATCCTAACAAATCTATTTATTGTGAAAATCCGGAGAGCCCTTTTTTCACGCTCATATAGGTGCAGGATACGGTAAGGGCTCTGCGAACAGGGCAGAGACTACCTAACTCTGCCAAAAGGGGTGTGGGGGGTAAGGTACTCATCCCTACCCACACAGTATATATAACAAACAAAAGAAGAGAAAAAGGAAAAAAAAAAGAAAAAAAAGAGGGAAAAGAGGGGGTGGGGAAGGGGGGGAGGGGAAGAGAGGCGAGGAGGGGGAAAAAGAAGGTGGAAAGAGAAGGTTGGGGAGGGAGGGAAGGAGGGAGTAGAGAGGGAAAAGGAAGAGGGGGAGAGGGGATTAGAGAGGGGGTAGGAAGAGAGGGGGGGGGAGAGGGAAGAAAGGAAAAGCACTTGGGAGGGAGGAAAGGGAATAGGGAGGGGAAATTAGAGGAAGGATTGGGGGGTGGGTGACAAGTGGGCTCATTACCCTGGGAGAAAAAGGAGGGTGGCGGAAGGAGAGTAGTACAGTAGTAAAGGGCATCAGAATCAGGAGAGGTATCAGAGGGAGCGACTGCTGCAAGGAAAGAAGCAGGGGGGTTGTTGGTGGAAACAAGGAGAGATGCGAGGAAAACACTTGGTCATTAGTAGAACCTCTGTTTAAATCATAAATATATAATACTAAGCATAATATTATACAAAATTCCACAGTGCAAAACAATCCACATTATTCAAATGCTGGGGTAAGATCAGGAGGTGAAGAGGTAAATAGACAGGGTAGAGCATGAGGAGAGATGAGTGAAAAAGGCGGTAGGAGCTGCACGGGGCGTGTGGAGGGAGGGCGGGGGAAATGGGAAGGGAAGAATATAGAGAAAGAGAAGGTATATGGGTGGGTGGCATGAAATTCTGACCTCCAAGAGGAAAGAGGAATGGATGGGAAGGAAGGTGGAGCATCAGCAAGAGGGCATTGGAACTGAAGGGGGAGTGGGAAAGCGGGTGGAGGGCAGGGGGCTAGGCAAAGGGAAGGGTGGTAGAGATGAGGAGAGATGAAAAGGGAGCATATAATCATTAGATGTTACTCTACACAAACCAGTAACCTAGAATCCCATGTGAAAATTTATATAGTTCTGACAGTGCAGGATAGACATAGCTAGGCATATAGAAAAATAGTATCTACTCAACATCTTGACATTGCTCAGATGGCAGGACTCCTCCTCAGCCCCCTCTGTAAGGAAGCCCTCCCAAAGTCTGGAGTGGTTTGTGGAGAGATATAGCAGGGCTGGAAGGGGAAAAAGGTGGAGGGGAAGGGAAGTGGAATAGGCGGATGGGAAGAAATGACAGGGTCCAATGGGAAGGCTGAGGCAAGAAAGGGGGTGTTAGGAAGTTCGAAAAGACCAGGTCTAGAGTAGGTGGAGGGAGAATGGGTTAAGGGGACAGGGAAAATGAGAGGAAGGATAGGGGAGATGAGAAGGGTTAGGAAGAGAGACCATTATCATCAGGAACACCGCTGTATGAAACAGAAACTTAAAAAAAAAAACATACTTGAAACATTATTGGAACATTATAAACAATTAGTGGTTTCCTTTAAATTTAACTCCGGAAAATAGTGTGCAATTAGTAAAACTAGATAGTCTTTCAAAAGTACATTACCAGATCTCTGGTCTTCACCGGCTCTCAGGAGCAATCACAATCCATATAGGGAGACGGTCTACTCGGGCAGACCATGTCTCAGACTTCAAGTGGAGTGAGAGCTAAGTATGGAGAACTTAAACAACTTGTGGTGGGGGGGGAGGGAGGGAGAAAGAACACGGGACAGGGAGTGAGGTTAAAGGGCCCCGCAACTGGGCCCCTCCAGTACTTCAGCACCATCCTGATGCCAGAAAGTAGAGCAGTCCTCTCAGGAGTTGGGCAGCGATGAGCAAGCTACACATCACCAGTAGAGGGGTGGTTAGGTAATCATTAAAGTTCCATGGAAGGGTTGGATGGATCATCGCCCGGGGTCTTGTCGAGGTGGCTCTTCCAGATTCCAGGGCTGAGCTCCCACTCTCAGCAAAGGTCCTACTCTGTGCGGGCGGGGAGGGTCGTCATCTCCATTTACAGCAGGTAAGTTCCAGATTCTCAGGAGGTCCTGCGCCTGCCGTGGTGTTAGCGCAGTGTGTTGGGCCCCGTCTTTGGTAATAATCAGTTTAGTCGGGAATCCCCACCTGCACCGGATTTGGTGGGCTCTCAGAGTTTTTGTGGTTTCACTGAAACTTCGTCTTTGTTGGAGTGTGAATGGGGACAGATCAGGATAGAGCGAGATATCTCTGAATTGATCCGGAAGTTGTGGTTGTCTCAGGGTGAATTTCAGGAGCCTATCTTTGAAGGAAAAATAGTGCAATTTGGCTATGGTGTCCCTGGGCTTGTCCATAGGTAAATTTTGCGGTCTAGCCGCCCTGTGTATTCTGTCAATTCTCGCATCCTGTTCCCCTGATGGACCTAGAATAGATCTGAACAATGCTTGAGCGAATTTTTCTAGTTCCTGGGGCCCTACGGACTCTGGGATTCCCCGGATCCTGACGTTGTTCCGTCTGGAGCGATCTTCCAGGTCCGCCAGCTTCGCCTCCAAGGAGGACACCTGATCCGCCAAATTTTGCGTGTAGCTGACCCAATTTGTGTGGTCAACTAGCAGGTCTTCCTGCTTGCGTTCTAAAATGTCGGTTCGCTCATTGACTGTGACAATGTCTTTTCTGAGATCGTTAAAGGACCTTTCTAGTTTATCAAATCTATTTGTGAATGACTGGGTCTGTTGATCTAGCAGTAGTTTCATGGAGTCCATAGTGATCGCTTCAGACTGTGTGCGAGAGGGTGGTGAGCTCCGCATGCTAGCCCTTCCCTCGGACAGAGAGGGGGAGACAGATCTGTCATCATCTGAGATATCCGGTAGCGGGTCCCTGATGGGATGAAAATGGTCCCGAACTGTATGCTTTGAAGGATGCATTCCCTTTGATTTCCTCTTAGATTGTTGCGACATTGCAAGTTAGGGCAGCAGCTAGTGATGAATGGTGCGGTAAGAGGTATTAGGAGGGGAAAGGGTCACTTAGAGGGAGACCTGGCAGAATCAGCTGGCTAACACCGGCAGGGAGGGGCGCCCCAGGGCTCAGCACATCATGGTTGCGTCACTTATATTAAACAGCTGGAGAAAGTTCTTTTGCAGGCTGTATGAGCAGTGAACTACAGTGTAAGTAGGAGGGAGTGTAGATATCAAATGTCTCCCAGCAGTAGTAAGTGCTGACAAAATGTGTCTCTCTCCCCTAGGGAGATAAGTGCCACCACTGGGCCCAGACGGGAAAAGGATGTAGGATATGACCCACTCTAAAAGGCAGAGTGGGAAAGGAGGGGCGAGAGACACTATAGAGTTGTGTTTATCTGAGAATTAGGCAGGGATCCTAAGTTCTGGCAGGGCCTTGAGGACTGAGCAGTGCGCAGCGCTGCAGGGAATCTCTGTGTCAGCAGGGTCCTGTAGATATAACCTGCGTGTTGAATATAGTCAGTGCCAGAAGTAGAGTGGATGAGAGATGTCTGGTACAGCAGGTCAGCACAAACCCCAGGCCTCAAGCCAGCTGTGTGTGTTCAGTGCTCAGTGTTCAGTGTAAGGCCCCTAAGCTGGGAGACATGCCAATGTCAGCAGGGAGCTGCAGAGTAGTTTATATGCAAAAGCAGAGTTGGGAAGAGTCTCTGCTTGTTCTTGCTGCTTGCTATGAGTTGTTAATCAAGTGCACAGACAACAGGCCTCAGTTAGGGCTGCCAGCTATTAGGCCTCTGGCATAATATTAACAGCAGGCCCGGTGGCTTTACGTGTGGAGCAATAGGTCATCAGGGATCTAGGTAGAAACCCTGTGCTGAGGCTTACCCATATAAGGACAGTCAATGGTAGTAGAAGTGCAGCGGAGGGCTCCTGTCCCCAGCCGATTCAGACTGCTATCGGCTTGTTAGGTGAGATTGACTGCAACCGCTGCAGGACCTTGTATGCCCCCAGTAGCTGATGTCAGGCAGTTGGACCACCGGGAGGGTAACTGGAGCTCCGGCGGTAGCTGTACTCCTAGGTCGCGGCCCGGTGACGTCACAGGGAATGGCGCCGTTCGCGCCTTTTCTCCACCGGACCGTTTCTTCTTAAGGCCAATCCTGCATATACAGTCGGAGGCAGGTGAGTAGCTGGGCATGCATGTAGAGAGGCTGAAAGGTCTCCGCTAAAGCGGTAGTAGTGCGGAGCTGGTCCTCGGGGACTAATGCCGGGATGCGGGCTATTGGGAGCCAAGGCAGTGCCGTGCTGCGCCCAAAGGTGAAATAAAGGTCCAGCAAAAGGGGAAAGGGTCCCAGCTAAGAGCCCAGTTAGGTGTTGAGAGTAGATGGGGCACTCCGAATCAGGAATTAAGTAGTAAAAGCAAGCTTTTTTAGTTATAATCACTATGGGCTCCAGGAGCTCTATGAAGACACGTCTGCTCTATTCTCTGGTCAGCTCCGCCCCCAAGGGGGTACTTTTAAAATCCGGAACTGAAAGTAACCGCTCAGTACACAGCTTGTACTGCCTTGACGATAATCGGCACAGCCGAAAATAGTAAATCGTTTTACATGTTAACGAAATATTGTGGAAAATTGGGCTACATTGGAAAATAATAATCATTTGCAAGTCTATATTTATGAGTTAGAACCCATTTTGGGTTGACTGTCCCTTTAAGGAGACAGTCTACTCCAGAATTGTTATTGTTTAAAAAGATAGATAATCCTTTTATTACCCACTCCCTAGTTTCACATAACCAACACAGTTATATTAATATACTTTTTACCTCTGTGATTACCTTGTAGATAAGCCTACACAGACTGCCCCCTTATTTCGTTATTTTGACAGTTGCATTTTAGAAAATCTGTGCTGACTCATAAATAACTCCACGGGAATAAGCTTAATATTATTAATATGGTACACGTGAACTAATGCCCTCTAGCTGTGAAAAACTGTCAAAATGCACTGAGCTAAGAGGTGGCCTTCAAGGGCTTAGAAATTAGTATATGAGCATACCTAGGTTTAGCTTTCAACAAAGAATACCAAAAGAACAAAGCAAATTTTAAAATAAAAGTAAATTGGAAAGTTATTTAAAATTGCATGCCCTATCTGAATCACGAACATGTAATTTTGACTAGACTGTTTCTTTAAGCAGTGAGGGATAGGTACTGTGATGTGTCACTGTCCTGATGGCTAAGCTGCAGTGTGGGGTAGGTACGTTGGCTACTCCTTGGGGGGTCTCACTTTGCCCGGGGAGTTTCTTTAATTGCACTGCCTCAAATTGTCCCTTCAAAGTATTTCAAAATGCTGGAAACCATGATATCATTATCTGTATGCACAATGAAATTGCTGCCTGGTGAGAACAGTCCCATGACCAATGACCAATGACTAATAAAAGATTCAAACCTATGGATTTGCGACCATGAAGTGTTTGGACATAGGAGTCTGTGAAGAATGACAGGAAGAGCCTGCAGTCCGTATCTGCAATTCTTAAGTGCTTGCTGTCAGAATTTGCCGCATAGTAAATAAATCCCTTTAGCACTAAACTTTCAAATAGACCCTAATTAAAGTACATTTTTTTTCTAGTAGTGCACACCTATATATATATATATATATATATATATATATATATATATATATATATATATATATATATATATATATACAGTATATATATATATATATATATATATATATAGTTATTTTACAGCTGTGCCTATTGCAATTCTTGAGCCTCTAGCCTAGTCAAGTCTCTAGTAATATACTGGATTTTTTAACCAGGCAAAATGGACATCATCTATGAATCAGTGTGTTCATTTATATTTCATTCCTAAAGTGAGATTAAAAAGTTTCCCTTCTCTTTTTTCTGCTACAAACAAACATCTGCTTATACAGAGCCTATGAATTTCCCCAGTATAGTTCCTCACGGGCTGTACAGGGCCGCTACATGTACAGAACACACAATATAACTCTAATCACAAAAATATTAAACAGGTGTTAAGAAAACATTGGCCTATATTATTGAACGATCCTTTCCTAAAGGGAAATTTAGATACCTCCTCTAGATTGGTGTTTAGAAGAGCACCCACTCTCAAACAAAAGTTGACCCCTAGTAAAATAGTTATTTCTAAGAGACCTGATATAACAGAACAAAAAAAAAATATGTAAAACCCAATAAAAATCAGAACATTGGATCTTTTAGATGTAGAAATAAGAAATGTTTCATGTGCAAACATGTGTCTCATGGAACCAATTTCATTAGATCAAACACCACAGGTGAAGTTATAAACATTAGAACTCATATGACATGTACTAACATGTAAATGTGGCCTTCAATATTTAGGCCGCACTTTCAGAAAAATACGGACAAGATGGAGTCATCACTTAAGAAATATCAAAAAAGTTTCCCATCTATATAGTGTATCTAGACATAATACACTTAAACACTACAAAGGCGAGTGTTCATTCACCATTACCCCTTTAGAAACTATCGCTGTCTCCGGGAAATATAACAGATTCTCGAGATCTGGACTTTATGAGGTCATTGATTCAGCTGATTTTTCAAGATGACACTGTAAGGTTAGATGGAGACATTATATGCCATATTTGACTATTAAATGAACACCTCACTCACTAAGATGTGTATATTATTATATACACATTATTATTATTATTATTATTATTATTATGAGAATAGACACTTAACTACTAGTTCCTATCGGTGTAATATGATCACATGACCACAGCCATCACTAAACACCAGAAAGCACATAATACATAATGGTAACGTATATTTTCTCTTTTTTTAGTATTCAGTAATACTACAACTTCCCTTAGCCGCAAATGGTTGCGAATCATACTTAGACTATATATATATATATATATATATATATATATATATATATATATATATACATACATGATAGCTACAATGCAATCTTTCAAGCTCCCATTGGCAGAATATGGTCATGTGACCCTAGCTGACTTCATTATCAGGAAGTATTTAACTTATAGTGGCAATCTTTATGTTATAGCAACATAGTAACCTAATATAGATGCAAACAATCTTGAAGCAAATTTCCTCTAGATAATTTGGACTCAGCAGACTTGTATGAATATGTACAGAATTGAGAGTAGGGATCTTTCTGATCAGTTTGCTTTATTGTATTGTTTCTATATTATTTTGAGTTTGTTACCAAGTGTATAACAAAATGTTCCAAAAATGTATAATGTCTGCAAATTTGTTTGTGATTGTAATGTTTACATGTTCAGAGAATTTTGTTGGTCTAGAAGCTTTTACATGTTTGTAAACTTGCATTCAATGCTCCTATCTCTGTAATTAGCTTACGCATGTTGCTTTTCACTAATTAGCAATCTTATTGGTCAATGTGTCTTTTAAATAAGAGCTGTATAGTTTGAATATTATACCTGATGAAACGGCCAATTACAAGAGCCAAGAAATGCGTTGCATAACACAAGGGGTACTTGCATTTAACCCCATATAACCTACTGCTATTGTTTTAAATGTGTTTTTATCTATCCCTGCTATCTTGCCAGTGTTTTTGAGATTGGACACTTTCCAGATTGTTCCATATTCCGGGAGAGGGTAGGCTGATATGCCCCAATCTATCAGCCTGCATCTATTAGCACATTAGGGTGCTTTGAAAATATGTGAGTACACATTTTTTTGAATATCATACATTTGATGAGAGATATAAATAAAAAGAGAGAAGCGCTCAACCTGGGAACAAACAATAGCATAATAGCTTGTTCTATGGCTAGTTACCACCCAAGAAGCAGCCTCTTTTTGCTCAACATGTGCCTTTCACAGAGAAGAACTTTCCTGAAGCATATCAGTCTGATCCTGACTTCACAGTACAGTCCAGCCCCGAAATACCAGGCAATCCCTCTCTGAACGAGAGAAACAGCAAAACCCCAGACGTACGTTTAGGCCTAATGTGGGCCTCATCAGTGAGGTGCAGCCACATACCTCTAGGCACACTCAGCAACGGGTCCACGTCCGGATTCCCGCATCACTCTTAGGGAGACTTCCCTAAGTGTCATAATTTGCATAAATAAAAAGAGAGCAGTGCTCAACCTGGGGACGAACAATAGCATAATAGCTTGTTCTATAGCTAGTTTCTTTAGCTAGAAATTGAATAGTTAAAGGTGGTAGACCTGAACTGGGAATTAGTTTCACTACAGAAATTGAATAGTTAAAGGTTTGAGTTAATTTACATTCTTTTGTATTCTGGTTTTTAGTATTGCCATTAGATAACAATTAGATTGTTTGCATAGGTGAGCAATTAGGAGGGACCCCACCCTATCTTTCTGAGGGTATTTAAAGAGATCTGTTTAGCTCTGCTAAACATTAGCTCTGTTTCTTAGCAAAGGGATCAAGCTAAAAAAGGATCAAATAAATAAGGATATTTGAGTTATTTCAGGAGGGATATAACATTTCTCTTTTAAATTGTTACTTGAATAGTTTGTTATTTTCAGATAAACTATTTTGTATTTCTATTAACTTTATATTTACTGTTTTTTTTATAGGTGGTAGACCTGAACTGTGAATTAGTTTCACTACAGAAATTGAATAGTTAAAGGTTTGAGTTAATTTACATTCTTTCGTATTCTGGTTTTTAGTATTGCAATTAGATAACAATTAGACTGTTGCATAGGTGAGTAATTAGGAGGGACCCCACCCTATCTTTCTGAGGGTATTTAAAGAGATCTGTTTAGCTCTGCTAAACATTAGCTCTGTTTCTTAGCAAAGGGATCAAGCTAAAAAAGGATCAAATAAATAAGGATATTTGAGTTATTTCAGGAGGTATTCAGAGTTATTCATGGTTATTCAGTAGTAAAGAATACTTATATTTTACTTATTGTTAAAGTGTTGCATAGTTTAAAATGTCTCAGATACAGTGCAATGGGTGTTTTGCACTTTTTAATTGTGCTACTTTTTGGAGATTTAGGGGCTGTCCTGTTTGTAAGCAGTTTTTCCTCTTAAGGGAAGAAATAGCTATCCTTCAAGCTATCCTTCAAGAAAGAAGCCCCTCTACCCCAGAGATCAGCAGGGATAGGCAGATGGATCCCTGTAGGCTCTGGAAGAATTAGAACAGTAGACCAGAAGCATTGCCCACAACCTCTGCCATTGCAAAACTCCTATGTTGCTCTTGCCGAACACACTTGTGATGAGGAGATTGCTGTTTCTGAGCCCTCTGAATCTGTAACAGGTAATTTAAATCTATTGGTACCTGATTCTCCAGGTAACATAACACAAGAAAGAACTGCAGATGTGTTTTTGAGGAAAAGACTGTTAGTGGGTGACTCTATTTTGAGGAATGTGTATTTAGGTGAAAGTAAAGGAGAAGCAAGGGAGATTAGATGTCTTCCAGGAGCTACTTCTCACAGGGATAAGAATCGTATTTTGAGAGTTGTTAAGGCAGCAGGAAAGGGAAGTGAGTTTGATGTGATTGTTCATTTAGGAACACATGATCTGGCTAGTAATCATGTTGCTGCTGTTCAGAAAGAGTTTTGTGATCTAGGTAATAATTTAGAGAATGTGGCATCAACTCTATCATTTCTTTGCTATTTTACCTGTGTATGGCCAGGAAACATGAAAGATGGAGTGGATAACAACATTTAAATCTTGGATAGATAAGTGGTGCAGGGAACAAGGATTTGGTTTTATTGGCTCTGTTTGGTAAGATACTAGCGGCTAGATTTAGAGTTCTGCGGCCAAAGGGGTGCGTTAGCTATGCATGCTTTTTTTCCCCTGCACCTTTTAAATACCGCTGGTATTTAGAGTTCACAGAAGGGCTGCGTTAGGCTCCAAAAAAGGAGCGTATAGCATAATTTACCGCAACTGCAACTCTAAATACCAGCGGTGCTTACGGACGCTGCCAGCTTCAAAAACGTGCTCGTGCACGATTCCCCCATAGGAAACAATGGGACAGTTTGAGCTGAAAAAAAACCCAACACCTGCAAAAAAGCAGCGTTCAGCTCCTAACGCGGCCCCATTGTTTCCTATGGAGAAACACTTCCTAAATCTTCACCTAACACCCTAACATGTACCCAGAGTCTAAACACCCCTAACCTTACACTTATTAACCTCTAATCTGCCGCTGCCGCTATCGCTGACCCCTGCATTTTATTATTAACCCCTAATCTGCCGCTCCATACACCGCCGCCACCTACGTTATCCCTATGTACCCCTAATCTGCTGCCCCTAACACCGCCGACCCCTATATTATATTTATTAACCCCTAATCTGCCGCTCCCAATGTTGCTGCTACCTACCTACACTTATTAACCCCTAATCTGCCGACCGCACCTCACCGCTACTATAATAAAGTTAATAACCCCTAATCCGCCTCACTCCCACCTCAATAACCCTATAAGAAATAGTATTAACCCCTAATCTGCCCTCCCTAACATCGCCGACACCTAACTTCAATTATTAACCCCTAATCTGCCTACCGGATCTCGCTGCTACTCTAATAAATGGATTAACCCCTAAAGCTAAGTCTAACCCTAACACTAACACCACCCTAAGTTAAATATAATTTAAATCTAACGAAATAAATTAACTATTATTAAATAAAGTATTCCTATTTTAAACTAAATACTTACCTGTAAAATAAACCCTAATATAGCTACAATATAACGAATAATTATATTGTAGCTATTTTAAGATTTATATTTATTTTACAGGCAACTTTGTATTTATTTTAACCAGGTACAATATCTATTAAATAGTTAATAACTATTTAATAGCTACCTAGTTAAAATAATTACAAAATTACCTGTAAAATAAATCCTAACCTAAGTTACAATTAAACCTAATACTACACTATCAATAAATTAATTAAATACAATACCTACAAATAACTACAATTAAATAAACTAACTAAAGTACAAAAAATAAAAAAGAACTAAGTTACAAAAAATAAAAAAATATTTACAAACATTAGAAAAATATTACAACAATTTTAAACTAATTACACTACTCTAAGCCCCCTAATAAAATAACAAAGACCCCCAAAATAAAAAAATGCCCTACCCTATTCTAAATTAAAAAAGTTCAAAGCTCTTTTACCTTACCAGCCCTGAAAAGGGCCATTTGCGGGGCATGCCCCAAATAATTCAGCTCTTTTGCCTGTAAAAAAAAACATACAATACCCCCCCCCCCAACATTACAACCCACCACCAACATACCCCTAATCTAACCCAAACCCCCCTTAAATAAACCTAACACTAAGCCCCTGAAGATCTCCCTACCTTATCTTCACCATGCCAGGTTCACCGATCCGTCCTCCGAAGTCTTCATCCAAGCCCAAGCGGGGGCTGGCAATCCATAATCCGGCTGAAGTCTTCTATCAAGCGGCGGCTGAAGAGGTCCAGAAGAGGCTCCAAAGTCTTCATCCTATCCGTGAAGAAGAGGAGATCCGGACCAGCAACCATCTTGATCCAAGCAGCATCTTCTATCTTCATCCGATGACGAACGGCTCCGTCTTGAAGACCTCCGGCGAGGATCCATCCTCTTCTTCCGACGTCCAACTGAAGGATGAAGGTTCCTTTAAGGGACGTCATCCAAGATGGCGTCCCTCGAATTCCGATTGGCTGATAGGATTCTATCAGCCAATCGGAATTAAGGTAGGAAAATTCTGATTGGCTGATGGAATCAGCCAATCAGATTCAAGTTCAATCCGATTGGCTCTTCCGATCAGCCAATAGAATGCAAGCTCAATCTGATTGGCTGATCCAATCAGCCAATCGGATTGAACTTGAATCTGATTGGCTGATTCCATCAGCCAATCAGAATTTTCCTACCTTAATTCCGATTGGCTGATAGAATCCTATCAGCCAATCGGAATTTGAGGGATGCCATCTTGGATGACGTCCCTTAAAGGAACCTTCATTCTTCAGTTGGACGTCGGAAGAAGAGGATGGATCTGCGCCGGAGGTCTTCAAGATGGAGCCGTTCGTCATCGGATGAAGATAGAAGATGCCGCTTGGATCAAGATGGTTGCCGGTCCGGATCTCATCTTCTTCCCGGATAGGATGAAGACTTTGGAGCCTCTTCTGGACCTCTTCAGCCGCCGCTTGATAGAAGACTTCAGCTGGATTATGGATCGCTAGCCCCCGCTTGGGCTTGGATGAAGACTTCGGAGGCTTGGATCAAGACTTCGGAGGACGGATCGGTGAACCTGGCATGGTGAAGATAAGGTAGGAAGATCTTCAGGGGCTTAGTGTTAGGTTTATTTAAGGGGGGTTTGGGTTAGATTAGGGGTATGTGGGTGGTGGGTTGCAATGTTGGGGGGGGTATTGTATGTTTTTTTTACAGGCAAAACAGCTGAATTATTTGGGGCATGCCCCGCAAATGGCCCTTTTCAGGGCTGGTAAGGTAAAAGAGCTTTGAACTTTTTAAATTTAGAATAGGGTAGGGCATTTTTTTATTTTGGGGGTCTTTGTTATTTTATTAGGGGGCTTAGAGTAGGTGTAATTAGTTTAAAATTGTTGTAATATTTTTCTAATGTTTGTAAAAAAAAAATATTTTTTGTAACTTAGTTCTTTTTTATTTTTTGTACTTTAGTTAGTTTATTTAATTGTAGTTATTTGTAGGTATTGTATTTAATTAATTTATTAATAGTGTAGTGTTAGGTTTAATTGTAACTTAGGTTAGGATTTATTTTACAGGTAATTTTGTAATTATTTTAACTAGGTAGCTATTAAATAGTTATTAACTATTTAATAGCTATTGTACCTGGTTAAAATAAATACAAAGTTGCCTGTAAAATAAATATAAATCCTAAAATAGCTACAATATAATTATTCATTATATTGTAGCTATATTAGGGTTTATTTTACAGGTAAGTATTTAGTTTAAAATAGGAATAATTTATTTAATAATAGTTAATTTATTTCGTTAGATTTAAATTATATTTAACTTAGGGGGGTGTTAGTGTTAGGGTTAGACTTAGCTTTAGGGGTTAATACATTAATTATAGTAGCGGTGAGGTGCGGTCAGCAGATTAGGGGTTAATTATTGTAGGTAGCTGGCGGCGACGTTGTGGGGGGCAGATTAGGGGTTAATAAATATAATATAGGGGTCGGCGGTGTTAGGGGCAGCAGATTAGGGGTACATAAGGATAACGTAGGTGGCGGCACTGTGCGGTCGGCAGATTAGGGGTTAATTATTGTAGGTAGCTGGCGGCGACGTTGTGGGGGGCAGATTAGGGGTTAATAAATATAATATAGGGGTCAGCGGTGTTAGGGGCAGCAGATTAGGGGTACATGAGGATAACGTAGGTGGCGGCGATGTGCGTTCGGCAGATTAGGGGTTAATTATTGTAGGTAGCTGGCGGCGACGTTGTGGGGGGCAGATTAGGGGTTAATAAATATAATATAGGGATCAGCTGTGTTAGGGGCAGCAGATTAGGGGTACATAAGTATAACGTAGGTGGCGGCGGTGTGCGGTCGGCAGATTAGGGGTTAAAAAAATTTAATCGAGTGGCGGCGATGTGGGGGGGCCTCGGTTTAGGGGTACATAGGTAGTTTATGGGTGTTAGTGTACTGTAGAGCACAGTAGTTAAGAGCTTTATGAACCGGCGTTAGCCCAAAAAGCTCTTAACTCCTGTTTTTTTTTCTGCGGCTGGAGTCTTGTCATTAGATTTCTAACGCTCACTTCAGCCAAGACTCTACATACCGGCGTTTGAAATATCCCATTGAAAAGATAGGCTACGCAAATGGCGTAGGGGGATCTGCGGTATGGAAAAGTCGCGGCTGGAAAGTGAGCGTTAGACCCTTACCTACAAGACTCCAAATACCAGCGGTAGCCCAAAACCAGCGTTAGGAGCCTCTAACGCTGGTTTTGACGGCTAACGCCAAACTCTAAATCTAGGCGTAGGTTATTTAGGAGAGATGGCTTGCATTTGGATGTTAAAGGAACATAATATCTGGGAGAGGAGTTCAAATGCTTTATTAAAAATCATTTAAACTAATAAAGGGGGGTAGCATTAATATATCCACCTGTCCCCCACAGCATGCCAAAACTGTTAGTCCAAGTAACAATTCTAGAAATTCTAAGAGAAAAATGATTTGTGCCATGAGCACAAATGCTCGCATCTTAGGAAATAAATTACCTAAACTCATTTCAATAATGACTAGGGACAAATTGGATTTAGTAGCTATAACAGAAACATGGTACAATGATTTGCATGACTGGGACATAGTCATACCTGGATACAGGGTATTTAAAAAGAACAGAGTAGGAAAGAAAGGTGGAGGAGTTGCTCTGTATGTAAATGAAAATATAAAGGTTACTGAAATTGTAGGAACAAATGATGAGGTGGAAAGTATTTGGGTGACTTTGGAAATTGGAGATAAAAATGTGTTTAGAATAGGGGTTGTATATAGGCCTCCATTGCAGGATGAAATCTGTTATAAGAAGAAATAACCAAAATGACCATGAAGGGTAAGGTTATAGTAATGGGGGACTTTAATTTACCAGATATAGACTGCTAGATTAGCTAGAAGCAGGTATATTCTTGAATCTCTGCTAGGGGAATCACTTGAGCAATTAGTTAAGGAACCAACTCGTAAGGAAGCTATATTAGATCTAATGCTTACAAACAGTGATACAGTTTCAGATGTGTCTGTAGGTGAGAACTTAGGATCCAGTGATCATCAATCTGTTTGTGTCATATATTAGATGCCTGTCTCTTTAAGGAGACGTTTTTTCACTAATTTGAGTCCTGGCTATAAAGGAGCCTGCAACATTCAATACCTTGCTTGGTATTGAAGTTGCATGCTTCCCTGCTTAGCTGCTCTCACTGAGGACTCTGAATCTCTGCCATTTCGGCTGATCTTCACAGCACACGCTGATAGCGTGTCATCCCTCAACTTCCGATTTCACGGACCCTCCGCACTTCCGGTTTCCACGGCACAGAACGCTGCAGCTCTGTAAGCAGCTCTCCCCTCAATCTCTTCTGCCGGCTTAATCAATTCAAACACTGAACCACCATTGCTTTATTTTATTCTCCCTCCGGAGGGGAGTCTTTGCTGGACATTATTTCTTTTGAACTTTTTCTCATATTCATTATTTGCTTCCATCTAATTTTTACCAAAACTTTTTACTTTTTTATTATATGCAGTCCTGAACCTAAAGACCTATAACTGTTTATCTTGTTAATTACTCTTTTAGTGAGAACCACAATTAAACTCATTTATATTGTCCACAACAGTTTTAGCTCTCATATTAAACACCACTCACTCAGATTATATGTGTGTATTTACAGATAAATACTCACTATAATCTATGTGAGACACAACCTTCATTTTTAAGGTCTGCTATAGTTACTCTTTTGCACATGTTTTTCAAAATTCTAACTTCCAGTTAGTGTGTGTTACAGTTTGGTTTAGTATTCATGTGCAGGAACTGTCAACCCAGACTAAAACAAAAGTTTTAGACTTTAGTAAGGCAGATTTTTCATTAATGGGAGACTACCTAAAAAACTATTTAAAAGGGAAAACTCTTTTTACAGGGGTTCAAAAACAGTGGGAATTTGTGAAAGGTTACTTCCAGTTAGTGTGTGTTACAGAATACCAAGCCTAAAACAAACAGAATGTTGAACCCTGCTGACCTACAGGCTCATGTCATGGAACTCTCCCATAAAGTAGATCAGTTGACACAGGGTCTTAGAGAACTACATTCAGAGAATTTAACCCTAAAAAGTATTATAAAAGAAGGGTTTAATTCTCCTCCCGTTCCCCTTGAACCACCTATTAGTCCCCCTGAACATTTCTCAGGGGATAGAAAGACTTTTAGACAGTTCTACAATGCATGCAGAATGTTTATTACACTAAAACCAAAAACATTTCCTACTGAAAGAATTAAAATTCTAACAATTATATCCTTTTTAAAAGGAGAACCCTGTGCTTGGGCGGACTCTTTGTATGAATCTAATGACCCCATACTTGAATCAGTTGATGCATTTTTTAAAGCAATGTCTGATCTGTATGAGGATCCCCATGAACAATTGACTGCAGAAAATACCTTACGTAGCCTCAAGCAGAACAAAAGACATGTAGAAGACTACATATCTGAATTTAAAATCTGGCAAAGAGACACTCAATGGAACCAGATTTCATTAATAAATCAATTCAGATTAGGTTTATCAGACCCTATAAAAGACGAATTAGTCAGAATTGATCTCCCAGATTCTCTAGAGGCACTAATGGCCCTTACTATTAAAATTGATAGATTGATAGAGAAACAAACACATGACACAGTAGCTATATATATATATTTTTTTAAATATTATTTTTATTCAAGATTTTGCAAATCCATAACATAACAATTGGGGACTCGCAGGACCCCTTATTCAGCATTATAAATAAGTAGAACAATGGGTCATCTGACCCTACACAGAAAAGTCTGCACATTTGAAAAGGGGAACAACTGAAACAAACAGGAGAAGGCTATTCGGTTTCAAATACATCAAGTTGGCCTCACCCTGTACAGAGACAATGTACAGGTTATTTCCCGCACAGGTGAGCGGGTCTGTGATAATACAGCAGAGTACTTCAGCTTAGACACTTCGAGTGTAGAGTGGAGAATGGGGGGGGGGGGGGGTAGGGGGAGGGCACATATGTGTGGGGTGGGGCGGGGGACATGATATGTTACAGTCAGTATTTCCAGGTAACTGCGCACATAATCCGTCAGGGAGAATAGTCAGGTCATTAACTGTCAGTTTGGGCTTCAGTCGCCAGGACCTGTGGCTGCCACAAAGTATCATGGTTGTCCTTCCAATCAGCCCAAGCCATTTCAAACAGGTCAGATTTGTTCAGATCAAAGTATATCGCCTTTTCCATAGTGTACAGATAGGCCATTGTGTGGATGATATCCTGCCAGCTAGGAGGAGCATCTCTTTTCCAAGCCTGGGCTATATTAGTTTTAATCGAGGCCAAGAGATAGACGCCAAAAAGACTCTGGTGCTTGGGAAGGGCGTGAAGACCGAGATGGAGAAGGGCAAGCGCTGGACCAGCAGAAACTCTAAAGCCGTAATCAGCAAGGGTACGTATTCCTCTTTCCCACAGGGGTCTGATGGTGGGACACTCCCACCATATATGTAGTAAACTACCATGGAGGCCACAGTTTCTCCAACATAATGGGGACGTTCCTGGGAACATTTTAGACAAGCGGGTAGGAACATAGTACCAATGTGAAAGAACTTTGTAGTATGTCTCAAACATTGTTACACAAGGCAGAGTCTTCTTAGTCAGCTGGATGGCTCTTTGCCAAGAGTCGATAGAGATTTCAATACCTAGAAGGGAGTCCCATCTTAGAAGATGCGGGGCCAAAGTGGGTGGGGAGGTGCTGTCCAGAAGGGTATAATGTCTTGACAGTGGTCTGACAAGTCTACGCCCTCCTTGCCAAGTAGCTTCCCATGGAGTAGGGGGGCGGGAAGCGGACGGCAGGAAGCTCCAGCTTCTTAGAAAGCTTTGGATCCTAGTGATTTCAAAAGTGAGGAACCTAGGGATGGCAGCTTGCTGATTTAGCTGCGTTAACGTTATAAACTCATCCGGCTGTGTGGCGGACCAAAAGTCTGAGATTTTAGAAATCCCTAACCGGGCCCACGTGTTCTGGTGTGTGTCAGGCAAGCCCGTAAGTAGCCCGGCTACCGAGGTTATAGAAGAAGGATGGGGAGCGATGAGCTGGCGATGTCTGAGCCTATCCCAAATTGCCAGGCACTCCAGAATGACCAGATTACTAATGGCCATCATTCTGCGGATATGTGGTGGAATCCATATAACATCTTGAAGGAGAACATTGGATGGCAGTGACGCCTGCTCAAGTTCTCTCCACCTATCACGAGACTGGAGTACTCCCCATTGGGAGATGTGCGTTAGCATAGCTCCTTCGTAGTATTTCACTACCGACGGTGATGCGAGTCCGCCTGAGGGAACGGGGAATTGCAGAGTCCTATGGGCAATTCAGGGGGTCTTGCCTTGCCAAATAAACTTTGTGATTTCACTCTGGAATTGGAGGAGGTAGAAAACTAAATAGATATGTTAACTTGGGGAGGAAAGACATTTTAAGCGATGTTATTCTTCCCATCCATGAAATGGACTTATGGTCCCATGTGTTTTTTAAATTGCGTAATTCCGTCAGTAAGGGGGAGTAATTATCCTTTATCATTTGTTGGGTGCTGGGAGACAGCTTTACTCCTAAATGGGTGATCCGCTCGGTCAACCACTTAAAATTATATTTATCTTTCAATTCACGAATGTAGGGTTGTGGGTATCCCCACCAAAAGATTTCGGTTTTATGCGAATTGATTTTATAGAAGGAGAGATCTCCGAAGATCTTCAAAGTCTCTAACAGTCTAGGGATAGCTTTGGCGGGGTCCGTGGTAAATATGGTAACATCGTCTGCAAACAATGCGATTTTATGCAGCGTGCCCGAAAGTCTAATCCCTGGAAGGGACGTATCCGAACGGATTGTTGTGGCTAGAGGTTCGATCACCAAGGCGAACAGTAGGGGTGAAAGTGGACACCCCTGTCTAGTGCCGTTCGATATGCTAAACGGTGAGGTCTGAAATCCCAGGCCTCTAACGAATGCCGTTGGGGTTGAGTATAGGGCTTTAATAGCCACACAGGTTTCGGGTGGGAAATTAAACGCTTGTAGTGTTTCCCACAGGTATTCCCACCGGACTCGATCAAAAGCCTTCTCAGCATCTAGAGAAATAACTGAGAAGGGCTTATTCATCCTAGTTGACTCGCTCATGATGTTGATGAGACGTCTGGTGTTGTCCGGACCCTCTCTATTGTAGATAAACCCTACCTGATCAGAGCTAATTAGATCTGGTAACAATTTACCTATACGGGTAGCTAAGATCTTGGAATAAATCTTAATATCTATGTTGATCAGGGAAATCGGTCTATAATTTAAACAAAGAGATGGGTCCTTGTCCGGTTTGGGTACCGTGACAATAGCAGCTTGCAAGAACTCTTCTTTGAGAGACCCTTCTCTGTTTGCTAAGTCAAAAAATCTATGTAGGTATGGAGCCAGCTCATGGATATACTGTTTATAAAACTGGGCAGGGAACCCATCAGGGCTGGGAGCCTTAAGAGGCTTTAAGCGCTTAATGGTTTGCTTGATCTCGAGCAGTGAGATTGGTAAGGTGAGCACAGTTTGCTGCTCTGTCGTGAGCGTGGGCAGATTCAGGGTGGATAAGTATTTTTTGATTTCGGGTATGGAGGACGGTTTTAAGTTTTCCGCAGTGCCGATGTTATACAGTTTGGAGTAGAAATCTGCAAAGCTTTCACCTATGAGGGACGGTTTATTGTGCAGCCTATTGTTATGGAGAATTTGTGAAATGCGGGTTGCGCTATGTTTGTTTCGTAATTTATTGGCTAAAAGCGTATCAGCCTTGTTTCCCTTATGATAAAAGAGTTGTTTTAGCTTGGAAAGGGCACATTGAGTGCACTTTAACTCCAGTTGATTGATGTGGTCCCTAACTGCTCTAATTTGTTCTGTCAGGTCTGCTGAAATAGAGGCCCGATTACCTGTTTCCAGGTGTCTGAGCTTGGTATGCGCCTGTGCGAGTGTTAAGCCTGCACGCTTCCTCAGAAGGCTCTGTTTGCGGATTATGAGTCCACGAGCCATTGCTTTAATGGCACCCCATAGGATATCATCAGGGGTCTGCCCATTGTCATTTTGGCTAATAGATAGGTTGCGCCTCAGTTCTTCTCTAAAGGCGATATCTGTCAGAATATGGAGTGGGAGTCTCCAATCTGCCCGAGTAAATGGCTTGTCTGTGGGGTGTAAGTCAGTGAAAAGTAAGTCGTGATCTGACCAGGAGCTTAAAGCAATCTCTGACCGTATGACGGAGTCTAAAGTCTCTGCTTGACAAAACATGTGGTCCAGTCGAGAGTAAATTTTATGGGGATGTGAGTAATGTGTATAGTCTCTTTCCCTTGTGTGTAAGGATCTCCACACATCAAAATATCCATAATGAAACATTACACTCTGGAATTTAGCAGAGATACTGCTTGCCTGGGAGTTGATATTGCAGGGAGTCGTGGTTTTACGGTCTAAGGAGGGGTCCCAAGTCATGTTGAAGTCACCCGCCAAAATAACTCATCCTTGTCTGTACTGGTCCACTAATTGAAGGATTTTTCGGAGACATGCGGGTTGGTGGGAATTAGGGAGATAGATGGATACTAGTGTATGCAATACATGATTCAGTTTGCAGATTAAGATAGTGTATCTGGCCTGTGGGTCTCTAAGGGCCTGAATGGGTTCATAGGCTACTCTGCGGTGTAAAAGTATGGCCGTGCCTCTAGCTTTTTTAGTAAAAGGAGAGTGGTCAGGTATCCAGTAGGAACGGGATTGAAAACGTTGTGGGGAGTCTAGTTTCCAATGCGTCTCTTGTACAAAAACAACATCAGGAAGTGTAGTTGTTTAAGAGATTCTGATTAAATTATATAGGCTGCAGAGCTATACTGGGTTTTGGGGTGGAAATAGTCCACCTAGTTGGAACCCTGGCGTGGGCTACCTGTATGGGGGGGGAGCTATTTGAGGAGGGGCCAGGTTATCTGGCCCCACTTCATCAATATTTAAGGTAAGTTTCGAGTGTATCTATAATATGGGGACGTCTAATTGACGATGCCCTAATGATAGAGTGTGTAGTTTGTGTGTATCTATGATATGGAGGCATCCAATCAGTAGTGTCCTGGTGAAGAAGTGTGTAAACATAAACCATAACAATAAAACATTAGCCAACAAAAACTATAACATCAACAACGTTATCATCATCATTGTCAATTTTTCCCCAGCGGGGTATAAACGCTCAACCTGCGCTAGGGTGACCCCTTGTGACATTTTAGTGCAACCTTACCTACTACAAAAAGGTTAACAACAGGAAATAAGATATCTAGAGTCATCTATAAAGAGGTTAACAACAGGAAATAAGACATCTAGAGTCATCATTAATCGGTTATTTTTAGTTAGGATATAATAAGAGGTTGAAATCTGGTTTTATTTAGGTCTAATTAGACACTTCATATGGCGGGGGTTTCTTTTCTTGACTATGCTGGGGAGAAAGAGCGAAAAAGAAACAAAAATTAAAGTAGAGAACAACGTTACCATCTGGCCCTGTCAAGTGATCAAGGTAGAGCCTCCGGCAGTTCCTGAGAGTCCTGTACTGTTTGGATTTTCAGTCTTTTAGCTTGCTGGTCTTTAGGAGGCCAGTCGGGTGCCGTGGCCCTCAATCTTGCTTTGACAGGAGCAGGTTCAACTGTACTACCTCTTGTGAGGCCCCATTGTGCTAGTAAAGTGGAGCCTTGAGCCAGTGATGACACGGTATGAGTTTGGTTTTCTTTAGTGATAATCAGCTTGGCTGGATAGCCCCATCGGTATTTAAGGCCCGCCTTTCTCAGCTCAGAGGTGACTGGTTGGTATAGTCTGCGACTTTGTAAAGTGTGAGCCGATAGATCTGGTAATAATTGAAGATTTTGAAATTTTTCTGCCATTGGTGGTTTGCGAAAGGCAGCATGCATGAGCTTATCTTTGAAGAGGAAGCTGTGAAAGCAGACAATGACGTCTCTAGGTTTGTCCTGCGAGACAGATCTTGGTCGTAAGGCTCTGTGAGCTCTCTCCATCGTGGTGGTTATACCTTCAGTAGTTTCCAATAAATTATTAAAGAGCTCCGATAAGTAGCTCTGCAGGTCCGCGGGTGAAACATCCTCTGGAATGCCCCGGAATCTAATGTTATTCCGCCGGGCATGATCTTCAACATCCGCCAGTTTGAATTCAAGTTGGCTCAACTGATCAGCTAGCGACTCAGAGTACGCAAGCAAATTTGTCTGGTCCGTGGTGATATCATCTTGGCGTCTTTCTAGAGAGTCCACTCTCTCTCCAATTTCTCCAATGTCTTTTTTGAGCTCAGCAAGGCTTCTTTGTATTTCCTTTGTGATGGATCGCGTTTGCTGTGCAAACATTTTTTTAAGAGTTTCCTCTGTGATATAATGTTGAGATCTGGAAAGTGGAGTAGCGTCAGGTTGGGACCTCTCTTCAACCGATTCTGGTTCACTAAAGTCGTCATGTGAATCTTCTTCAGGTCTCCTGGCTGACTGAGTAAAATGGTCCAAGACTGTTTTCTTAGGTGGACCAGGTGTTCTAGACTGTCGTCTAGCAGTGTGGGGCATTTTCGCTATGGTTGAGCGACCATCTGGCCACCCAAGGAGCAATCCTAGAAGCAAGATATTAAACAGACCAGGCAATTTATGGCTAAGTTAGATTGACAAATTTAGTTATGTTACATTAACGCACATTGGTTACACTTACAAACAAGAATAATCATGTACCCAGGGAGTGAGGCCCAGAAGTTCCATCCGGCTCCTACCCCCTCATTTTGACGGTCAAAACCAGACCAAAACACCACCTGCAAAGGAGGAGGTAGAGAAAATCACCATGTGGGGGCAGGAGTCCGCCGGAACCCCCTAGCACAGGTTGAGCGAAGTGATTGCTAGAACCCACACACCCCCAACTGGCCCAGGAACAGTGGATACGACCCAAAGGAAGGGAAAAAGGGAAGGGGGGGTGACCAACTCAGACAAGCTGAGCTGGAAAGGGAGAGCCAGTTGGTGGTCCTCCCACAGCGAAAGCTAAGGAAGTGTGGTCACGGATAATAAGGTTTACTTATGCAAATTTACGGTGGCCCGTAGTACACAGAGCTCCCCTTCCAACACCCTTATACTAAGGAGATTAAAATTAAGTAACAAGTTAACACTACAACTTGGGTAAGTAAACTAATCGTTAAAGATTGGTGTAGTAACTATATGGTTAGGGGGTCTATATGATATGATAGAAAGAGCGGCAGGACATGGGAGTCCCCTTTTTTTTTTTTTTTTTTTGTTATGTAGTGTGCCAGAGGGGCATCTATAGCGAGCAAGGGACAAGGTAAGTCTTGGTCAGCTAGGGACACTGAAGGGGAAGTTTGGGTTGGGGCTTACGTAGCTGATAATCCAACTGTGAGCCCTGAACCTCAAGGGGCTAGTTCCTCCACATTACTGACTACTGGCACCAGCGAGCGAGTTAGAGGGGGCTGGCCAAAGATGAAGGGAACTCCCTGAGCCACAATACCAACCCAATGTGAATCTAATGAATACAAGTCACAATGAGCTTAGGTTTACATTATAATGCTAGTAGCAGGCTGCTCAAAATGAAATACAATATAGTTGAACAGGTCTAATTACCAGGCTGTATTATAGGCCCGTGGTTTGCTTGAGATATAGGGCTCAATATGTACTATGTGTGTTGAGAGGTTGTGTATGTATGGGTGGTGGTGTATATGTAATGTTTATAGCAGAGCAAAAACACAAACAGATTGAGCAACAAACATACACAAGTAATAATAACACTCCACTCTGGGTATTAACCTCAGAGATACATACGCTGACGCAGCAGCTAAAGTAAACTGAATTAGTCAAATGTTATAATTGTCCCAAGACCAATCCTGATAAAAAGATCCCAGGGAGAAAGAAGGCGTGTTGGTTTGGGCCTTGGTTAGGGGATACTAAGTAGTTAACCTGCACAGGTGATGGTTCTTATGTCCACTTGAGGTACAGAGTTAAGTGGAGCTTAGGTCCCAAATAGGCCAACATTAGGGGCTTATAAAAGTTGACAGTCTGCCTGTGTGGCCCTTAAAAGCCAAGTTGTATCATGTGAGATAGGCCAATCAGTTATGGGAGTAGCCTATGGGCAGGTGAGTACCCAGCACAGAAATGTTTCCCAGAAAAGCAGTGGGACAAATAACCTCCAGAGTGGAATAGGAGGCAGATAAGTGCATGAATAAACAAGTTCCCCAGTTTATCTGCCCCTTAGGGAAAAGAAAACATGACCCCCTATGGCCCCAGTGAAAAGAAACTAGAGAGTACCTGTATTGCCCCACGTGAGTGGGGGCCTGATGATCTGCTTCTTCTGTTGTTTACTTGTTTTGTGGTGTTTATTTATTTATTGATTTTTTCTTTTCTCAAACCCCGGTGTTGAAAGAAGGGCCAGCTGGGTTTACGCCAATCTAGGGGAAATGAAGTTGCGCCCCACAGCTTTATGCCAGCTGTATTCCTTCAGAGGGCCTTAGGTGTATATCAGAAGGAGCCTTAGGTAGTATTTCCAAGTAACTGACTCACCGGGGGCAATATCAACAGAGTAAGGGTCAGATGTGCAGATAGGTGCTTACCCGGTTTCAGAAATAAGGCTCCCTGAGCTGAAATGAGGGGTTCTCCGTTGGCCGGCTGTCTGATTCAGTCCAGTGTAGAAGTGAGAAGGCCCCAAGATGGTGAGCGTTCGCGCCTTTTTTCTTTTCTTGTCTGTGCCACACGGAGGTATGGCCCGATCGTCGCCGCAACACTGGGCCCCAGAGACTCCGGAACTGTCCTCCGTTCCGTCAACCACCCGGGGAGGCGCGGGGAGAAAGCAGGCACCCTCCACCAAGTACCACCTCGACCAATGCCCCCACGGGCAGACAAATAGAGGCCCCGACCAGATGTCGGCCTCTCCGCACAGCAGCAGTGGTGAGTGATCGCTCCGGAGCGGATCCCCGACCCTCCGGAGCGGTGCTGGTTACTTAGTTCAAATGGCAGGCGCCGTCTGTTAGAAAGGCCCACAGCTACTCCGGAGCGGAGCCCCGGCCCTCCAGAGTAAGGAAACAGCTGCAGCCACAGGTGGTAAGTCAATCAGAGCTCAACTCCTGTTTGGATTATGGCGACACAATATAGGCTAGGATCTAGAAGGACTTGTATGTTGATCACGGAGCTCAGTATAGGACCCCAGTCCTCTGGTCTGTAGCTGATAGTGGCCTTAGCCCTCAGTAGCCGCAGTAATATCCGCCTGTGACGCAGCGGCAGATCTTCCCGTGCTGGCTGTTAAAACAGGTCCAGTGGTTAAAATAGTTCACTTTATAGCAAGCAGATGTCCACCTACTTAAGAGAACAACTTAATAGGTGTTTGCTAAATATAATTAACACTCTATTTAACTTTTTTAATTTATTATTTATTATCCATGCACACACGTCTAGTCAGTTCAGTGGCTAGCTCCGCCCCCCAGTAGCTAGATATTATCCATCCCGTCCTGTGACATATAGCTCAAAGGGTAATGCAGAGGCCATGGATATTGGGTTCATTAAAGGACCGCTAACCCCAGAGGAAAAGTCTCATCGAAAGGAACATGCACTCTGTATGTACTGTGCCTCCAAGGACCACTCTGTCACGGATTGCCCATCTCTGAGAAGACAGAAATCTGGTGAGTCAATTTGTACTTTACACAATTTTACACTGTCTACCCATAAACCAACTTACTTATTAGTTCCCATCTCGTTACAGTGGGAAAAACAGCGACTAAACCTTGAAGCCGTAGTGGACTCTGGCGCTTATGCCAATTATATTGATATCTCTATAGCAAAGAATAAAAATATACAGTTTGTTGTGAAAAAAAAAAATCCAGTTTCTGTACGTTTGATTGATGGTAATAGTTTATCTACAGGTCCCATCACACACCAAACAATCCCTGTACTTGTTAACATCCACAACAACCACCAAGAATATATCTCCTTTGATATAATCACCTCTCCAATGTTCCCAGTCATACTCAGCTTACACTGGTTAAGACAACACCAACCTATGATACATTGGAAACAAAATAACATAGAATTTAACTCACCTTACTGTAATTCAACTTGTTTACTTTCCCAATCTATGCTTCACCTTAATCAAGATAAAGGGTTAATACCCCACCAGTATCATGATTTTTCATTAGTTTTTGATAAAATAGAGGCAGAATCTCTACCCCCCATAGAGAGTATGACTGCCCCATAAAACTTATACCAGGGTCAGACATTCCATATGGGCATATCTTCCCTTTATCCCAAACCGAATTAGTAAGGTTAAAGGAATACATAAACGAAAACCTTAGAAAAGGATTCATAAGACCTTCCACCTCTCCTGCAGGTGCAGGCATATTCTTTGTGACCAACAAAGACAAAACCATCAGGCCTATTGTGGATTACCGTGAGCTCAACAAGCGCACTGTAAAAGATTGTTACCCTCTACCGCTCATCCCTGAACTAATAGAAAGATTGAATGGGTCATCTATTTTCACCAAACTCGACCTCAGAGGTGCTTACAACCTTATCCGTATGCGTTCAGGGGATGAGTGGCTGACGGCGTTCCGTACGAGGTACAGACTTTTTGAGTACACGGTAATGCCATTCGGGCTTTGTAATGCCCCTGCAACGTTTCAACGTTATATAAATGACATCTTTAGAGATCTATTGGATACCTTCCTAGTAATATATCTCGATGATATATTAATATTCTCTAATACATTGACAGAACATGTTAAACACGTAAGAACAGTCTTGGCACGCCTACAGGCACATAAACTCTACGTTAAAGCTGAAAAATGTATATTTCATAGTGAAGACATCACATTCCTGGGGTACCATATCTCATCAAAGGGGATTCAGATGGAAAACTCAAAGGTCCAAGCAATAGTTGATTGGCCCATACCACACAATAAAAGGAATGTACAGAAATTCCTAGGGTTTTCGAATTTCTATCGAAAGTTTATCAAAGGGTTTTCTCATATTGCCAAACCCTTAACTAATCTCACTAAAGATAACACACCTTTTGTGTGGTCCCTCTCAGCTAATGATGCCTTTAATTATTTAAAAAATGCATTAATTACAGCTCCTATTCTTGCCTATCCTGACCCTCATTCCCAGTACACCCTTGAGGTAGAGGCATCTGAATATGCATTAGGGGCTGTACTGTCTCAAAGGTCCAAAACCACCAATAAACTACATCCAATAGCATTCTACTCCCGTGTTCTCACATCTTCTGAACTAAACTACCACGTAGGGGAAAAAGAATTGCTCGCCATGAAGAGTGCCTTAGTTAATTGGAGACATTTATTAGAGGGAACCGCTGAACCTATTAATATATATACCGATCACAGAAACTTACAGTATCTCAAAACCAACTGTACACTCACATCTAGACAGGTCAGATGGAGTCTGTTCTTTTCAAGGTTTAACTACGTCATTACCTATAGGTCAGCCTCCTTAAACACAAAGGCAGATATCCTATCCAGGCTGCCTCCAAAACCCCCTCAGTTTCCTCACACAGGTACTCTTATTTCCCCTGAATTCATAATAGGTGGTATTGTAGATTTTACAAATAAATTAAATAGGGAACAAGCAATCGACACATCAAAGGATACATATAATCTAACTCCTCAAAATGATGGGTTACTTTGTTACCAAGGTAGGACATATATCCCTCCAAACATGAGATTGTACATACTTGAACAAGTACATGATTCCAAATTCTCTGGACACCCAGGAGTCAACAAGACTCACAGATTACTTAAACGTTTATACTGGTGGCCCAGAATGATTTATGATGTACAAAAACACATCTCAACCTGTAAGATATGTACCACATGTAAAAAAGATAGAAGACACCCTCCAGGTTATCTTCTTTCTCTTCCAATACCAAAAAGACCCTGGAGTGAGATAGCCATAGATTTTATTGTCGAGCTACCCAAATCCGGTGGGAACAATACAATCATGGTAGTGGTTGATCTATTAACGAAAATGTCCCATTTCGTCCCTTTCCATAAGCTTTCTACCAGCATGGAAACAGTGACATTGTTGCTTGAAAATGTAATCAAATTACATGGTGTACCCTCTTCTATCACAACTGACAGAGGGACACAATTTACCTCTTGCCTCTGGAAACAGCTATGTAAAACCCTTGAGATTGATCAAAGGTTATCATCTGCTTTTCACCCCCAGACCAACGGGCAAACGGAGCGTACCAACCAGTGGTTGGAGGAGTATATCCGTTGTTTCTCTACACAACAACAGGATAACTGGAATGAATTTCTCCCTATCGCTGAACTTGCGCATAATAATACATACCACACTTCAATCAAAGACATGCCTTTTCATGCCAACTATGGATCTCACCCGTCATTTCACTTACCCCTCGAAAGGGAAAGTGATTGTCCTGTAATTAATGATTTCACTAATTCCATTTCGGAATCCTTCACATTACTCTCAGAAAACATCAAAAAGGCCCAAACACGTCATAAACATTATTATGACCTCCACCATAGAGCATCCCCTACTTACAATCCTGGAGATTTGGTATGGCTATCCACAAGAAATCTACGTCTCACAGTACCTAGCCGTAAATTTAACAAATTATTTATTGGACCTTTTCCAGTATCTAAAGTTATCAATGACAATGCTGTGACCTTGATTCTACACTCACATTATCGAATCCACTCAACCTTTCATGTCTCCCTTCTCAAACCTTATCAGGCACTTAGGAATCATCAGCCTTCTTCTGTGGATGAACCCCCTCTAGCTCCTGAAGTAGAGTATGAGGTTGAAAACATCCTGGACTCTCGAAAAGTGTCTGGTAGACTCCAGTATTTGATCCACTGGAAGGGATACCCACGTGAGGAGGATTCCTGGGAGCCTTCAATTAATCTCTCAGCCCCAAGACTGGTGTCTCTGTTCCACCGTCGACATCCAACCAGACCTAGACCATGAACCACGGAGTGGTTCCTTAGAGGGGGTACCCTGTCATATATTAGATGCCTGTCTCTTTAAGGAGACGTTTTTCACTAATTTGAGTCCTGGCTATAAAGGAGCCTGCAACATTCAATACCTTGCTTGGTATTGAAGTTGCATGCTTCCCTGTTTAGCCGCTCTCACTGAGGACTCTGAATCTCTGCAATTTCGTTTGATCTTCATACCACACGCTGATAGCGTGTCATCCCTCAACTTCCGGTTTCACGGACCCTCCGCACTTCCGGTTTCCACGGCACAGATCGCTGCAGCTCTGTAAGCAGCACTCCCCTCAATCTCTTCTGCCGGTTTAATCAATTCAAACACTGAACCACCATTGCTTTATTTTATTCTCCCTCCGGAGGGGAGTCTTTGCTGGACATTATTTCTTTTGAACTTTTTCTCATATTCATTATTTGCTTCCATCTAATTTTTACCAAAACTTTTTACTTTTTTATTATATGCAGTCCTGAACCTAAAGACCTATAACTGTTTATCTTGCTAATTACTCTTTTAGTGAGAACCACAATTAAACTCATTTATATTGTCCACAACAGTTTTAGCTCTCATATTAAACACCACTCACTCAGATTATATGTGTGTATTTACAGATAAATACTCACTATAATCTATGTGAGACACAACCTTAATTTTTATGGTCTGCTATAGTTACTCTTTTGCACATGTTTTTCAAAATTCTAACTTCCAGTTAGTGTGTGTTACAGTTTGGTTTAGTATTCATGTGCAGGAACTGTCAACCCAGACTAAAACAAAAGTTTTAGACTTTAGTAAGGCAGATTTTTCATTAATGGGAGACTACCTAAAAAACTATTTAAAAGGGAAAACTCTTTTTACAGGGGTTCAAAAACAGTGGGAATTTGTGAAAGGTGCCATTTTAGATGCAACCGCACACTGTATTAGATATGTTTGTAAAAGTAAAAGAAAGCGGAAACCAATTTGGTTTTCCAAAGAAGTAGCACATGCTGTAAAGACAACAAAAGATAGCTAATAAAAATTACAGACACACACAAGCAGATGATGATATGAAAATATGGAGACTCCAACAAAAAAAGACTAAGCAGTTAATTAGGAAGGTTAAAGCTCATGCAGAAGAGAAGGTAGCATAGTCAGTAAAACATGGGGACAAAACATTCTTTAGATATATCAGTGAAAGAAGAATCAGTTGATGGTAGAATAATAGAAGGAGATAAGCAAATTGCAGACTGCCTCAATGATTACTTCTGTTCTGTTTTCACAAAAGATTGTGAAGATAGAATGTCTACATTAAGGGATGCTATGAAAAATAGAAACAAGCTTAACAGTAATCTTTTTAAAGAGGATGAGGTTTTGTTAGCATTATCAAAAATAAATGTTAAAAAGGCAGTGGGTCCTGATAATATCCATCCAAGGGTTTTAAAAGAACTTCGATTAGTGCTGTCACATTAACTGATCTGTTTAATCAGTCACTATTAACAGGAGCTGTCCCAGATGATTGGAGAATAGCAAATGTAATACCTCTTCATAAAAAGGGTAGTAGAGAAGAATCTGGTAACTACAGGCCAGTTAGTTTAACTTCAGTAGTAGGGAAATTAACGGAAAGCCTCTTAAAAGAAAGAATTATGACTTACATAAAGACAAACAATTTAGAAGACCAAAATCAGCATGGTTTTACTTCAGGGAGATCATGTCAGACTAATCTAATTGACTTCTTTGATTGTGTAACAAAAGTATTAGACAAGGGTGGAGCATTTGATGTAGCATATCTAGATTTTACCAAAGCATTTGACACCGTCCCACACAATAAACTAATTCCCAAACTGTATCTCCTTGGTCTAGATTCAAAAATTGTGAACTGAGTGGAATACTGTCTTAAGGACAGAAAACAAAGTGTTTTAGTAAATGGAGTTCATTCAGCAGAGGGGGCTGTTACTAGTGGTGTTCCTCAGGGGTCAGTTCTGGGGCCTGTTTTGTTTAACATATTTATCTGTGATATCAGCAAAGGGCTACAGGGGAAAGTATGTCTGTTTGCAGATAATACAAAAAAATATAACAGAGTGGATGGTCCAGGGGAGGTAAAAAAAATGAGAAGTGATATACAACAATTGGAAGATTGGACAAACGACTGGGATCTAAAGTTTAACACAGCAAAGTGTAAAATAATGCATTTAGGGAAGAAAAATCCAAATGTTAATTACAGCCTCAATGACACTTTACTGACTGTTACAGATGAGGAATAGGACTTGAGAATTATTATTTCAGATGATTTAAAACTTAGTAAACAATGTAGTAATGCACCGAGTAAGGCTAGCAGAATGCTTGGATGTATTGTTAGAGGTATTTGCAGCAGAAATAGTAAGGTTCTTATGCCACTTTATTGATAATTAGTTAGGCCTCATCTTGAGTATTGTGTGCAGTTCTGGAGGCCATATCTTCAGAAGGATATTAACAAACTTGAAACTGTGCAAAGGAGGGCTACCAAAATGGTACATGGTCTAAAAAATAAAACTTACCAGGATAGGCTCAATTACCTAAATATGTATAGCTTAGAGAAGAGAAGGGAAAGAGTTGATATGATAGCAACTTTCAAGTACGTTAAAGGACTTAGTAAAACTGAGGCTGTGGGTATTTTACATAAAATGGAAAATTCAGGAATAAGGGGTCATGGTCTCAAGCTGAAGGGTAGTAGATTCAGGAGTAATTTGAGGAAGCTTCTTTACAGAAAGAGTGATTGATTTATGGAATAAACGTCCTCAAGTAGGAAGCAGGGACAAACACTGTGGGGAACTTTAAAAATGCATGGGACAAGCATAAGGCTATCCTACAAACTAGATACGTTTATACTGTTAGGTAATATCGGGCAGACTTGCTGGGCCTATGGCTCTTATCTGCCATCAAAATATCTATGTTTCTATGTTTCTAGTTACCACCCAAGAAGCAGCCTCTTTTTGCTCAACATGTGCCTTTCACAGAGAAGAACTTTCCTGAAGCATATCAGTCTGATCCTGACTTAACAGTACAGTCCAGCCCCGAAATACCAGGCAATCCCTGTCTGAATGAGAGAAACAGCAAAACCCCAGATGTACGTTTTGGCCTAGTGTGGGCCTCGTCAGTGAGGTGCAGCCACATCCCTCTAGGCACAATGAGCAACGGGTCCACGTCCGGATTCCTGTATCACACTTAGGGAGACTTCCCTAAGTGTCATAATTTGCATAAATAAAAAGAGAGAAGCGCTCAACCTGGGAACGAACAATAGCATAATAGCTTGTTCTATGCCTAGACTGATATGTTTCAGGAAAGTTCTGCTCTGTGAAAGGCACATGTTGAGCAAAAAGAGGCTGCTTCTTGGGTGGTAACTAGCCATAGAACAAGCTATTATGCTATTGTTCATTTCCAGGTTGAGCGCTTCTCTCTTTTTATTTATGCAAATTATGACATTTTGAGAAGTCTCCCTAAGTGTAATGCGGGAATCCAGACGTGGACCCATTGCTCAGTGTGCCTAGAGAGATATGGCTGCACCTCATTGACGAAGCCCACACTAGGCCAAAACGTACGTCTGGGGTTTTGCTGTTTCTCTCGTTCAGAGAGGGATTGCCTGGTATTTCTGGGCTGGACTGTACTGTGAAGTCAGGATCAGACTGATATGCTTCAGGGAAGTTCTTCTCTGGGAAAGGCACATGTTGAGCAAAAATAGGCTGCTTCTTGGGTGGTAACTAGCCATAGAACAAGCTATTATGCTATTGTTCATTTCCAGGTTGAGCGCTTCTCTCTTTTTATTTATTTGATGAGAGATACTAATTGAAACACACATGAGGCGCTCCTCTGCTTGTTGGATAATGTAAGGTGAAATGTATTGAAAATTGTTATTACTTGACCAGCTAGGTAGGTGGCATCTATTACACAGCAACCCAAGTAATTTACCTTATTTATATAAAAAAATAAATCTATCACTATTTGTCCCTTTTTTTATGCAATAAATCAAATGAGTAGTTTTTGAGATATTTAGATTAAAAAAAATCAGTTCCTATGTGACTAAATTAGAAATTTTGCTTAAGTTAAAAAAAATATGCCAGTCTTGAACCATTTTAAACTACAGAATTACAAATCAAGGAAATACAAGCTTTGTCACGTTTAAATTATCCATTTTTATTTGTACTGTCTTAAAATGTCATCTATTAATAACCCCTTAAGAAGTTGCTATATTCTTTAATACCAAAAAATCTGGGTGCATTTTAAATAATTCATTTCAAGCAAATGAGGGTAATACTTTTCTACGTTTTTAATGCTTGTGTGGTTTAAGATACTCACACTGTTACTTACATTCCAATGTCTTTCGTTGCTGGAATACGAAACATCTTCTTAAAATAATATGAAATATTTATGTTACTGGAAAATCACACTCTGCCAAGTCTAAGATTTTAAGCTTTGTAATCATTACAATATAGTGCTGATTATTCATGTAGGAAATCATAACCCCTAGGAAAAAAAATAAAATATTTGTTCTTTGTAATATCAACCAGTTCTTAAAGGGGCATTAAAGTCAAAATATACTTCCCAAATAAAAGGCTTAGATACTTAGGCCTTAGCGTTGCTCGAGTGCAATAGAACTTCAATTTTTTTTGCTCATATTATAAGTCCAAAGTTATGTTTTATTGCTCAATTGCCTTCAGTGCACTAACATCTGCATATCAGTTAGCGTGGCTTTGCTAAATCCCTCTTAAAGGACCAGATTACAAGCGGCATGCTATTTAGCACTTTTGTTAGTACGCAAATACCGCCAGAAGAAAACTAGCCTGTACGCATATTACAAGTTGAAATAAAATGGTTTGTGCACAAGCAAAAGATGATGTGTGCCATTTTTGGATATCACGACTGCACACTTGCCCTTTACATTCCAGTGTTCTTCACATAGAAGAAAATGTTCTTTATATACACTCTCTCTCTCTTTCTCTCTCTCTCTCTCTCTCTCTCTCTCTCTGTCTCTGTCTCTCTCTCTCTATATATATATATATATATATACACACATGATTATTTTTTGTAAAATATTTATCTATACCTGTATATCTATATGACTATATACAGGTATATATATATATATATATATATATATATATATATACATATATATATATATATATATATATATATCAAACAAGGTAAGTCCAGCACCTTTGCTGATACACTCCCAGGTGTAAGAAACTTATTTCCTTTTTAAGCAAAGCTTCCTAAGTGCATGCATGCTGTAGAGGCCTTCCAAACTCTCATATGTAAGTCCACAAAAATTAAAGAATAGTGTCAGCACTTTTTTTTATAAAATATCCTTTCTTTATTTAAGCAACATAAGGATAAAAACAGCAACGTTTCGAGTCATGTAGACCCTTAGTCATGACTAAGGCCTCTATTTAACAAGGTCTGGCGGACCTGATCCGACAGTGCGGATCAGGTCCGCCAGAAATCACTGAATACGGAGAGCAATACGCTCTCCGTATTCAGCATTGCACCAGCAGCTCACAAGAGCTGCTGGTGCAACGCCGCCCCCTGCAGACTCGCGCACCGCCAGCAGGGGGGTGTCAATCAACCCGATCGTACTCGATCAGGTTGATTTCCGGCGATGTCTGTCCGCCTGCTCAGAGCAGGCGGACAGGTTATAGAGCAGTGGTCTTTGTGACCGCTGCTTCATAACTGCTGTTTCTGGCGAGTCTTTCTGAGCTTGATAGATAGGCCCCTAAGGGTCTACATGGCTCAAAACGTTGCTGTTTTTATCCTTAAGTATCCTTAAAAATGAATTTAAAAATACAAAGAACATTTTCTACTATTTGAAGAACATTAAAATGTATGTAAACTATTACAGTAAATACACACTAAAAAACATATTATAAAATATTAAAATAGATTAAAAAATGATTATTCATGCTTTAAGGTATTTGAGTTGAAAGAGCTGCAAAGTGTGTGTATGTGTATCTATCATCTATCTATCATCTATCTATCATCTATCTATGTGTATATATGTGTTTATATTATATACAGGGAGTGCAGAATTATTAGGCAAGTTGTATTTTTGAGGATTAATTTTATTATTGAACAACAACCATGTTCTCAATAAACCCAAAAAACTCATTAATATCAAAGCTGAATATTTTTGGAAGTAGTTTTTAGTTTGTTTTTAGTTTTAGCTATTTTAGGGGGATATCTGTGTGTGCAGGTGACTATTACTGTGCATAATTATTAGGCAACTTAACAAAAAACAAATATATACCCATTTCAATTATTTATTTTTACCAGTGAAACCAATATAACATCTCAACATTCACAAATATACATTTCTGACATTCAAAAACAAAACAAAAACAAATCAATGACCAATATAGCCACCTTTCTTTGCAAGGATACTCAAAAGCCTGCCATCCATGGATTCTGTCAGTGTTTTGATCTGTTCACTATCAACATTGCCTGCAGCAGCAACCACAGCCTCCCAGACACTGTTCAGAGAGGTGTACTGTTTTTCCTCCTTGTAAATCTCACATTTGATGATGGACCACAGGTTCAGATCAGGTGAACAAGGAGGCCATGTCATTAGATTTTCTTCTTTTATACCCTTTCTTGCCAGCCACGCTGTGGAGTACTTGGACGCGTGTGATGGAGCATTGTCCTGCATGAAAATCATGCTTTTCTTGAAGGATGCAGACTTCTTCCTGTACCACTGCTTGAAGAAGGTGTCTTCCAGAAACTGTCAGTAGGACTGGGAGTTGAGCTTGACTCCATCCTCAACCCGAAAAGGCCCCACAAGCTCATCTTTGATGATACCAGCCAAAACCAGTGCTCCACCTCCACCTTGCTGGTGTCTGAGTCGGACTGGAGCTCTCTGCCCTTTACCAATCCAGCCACGGGCCCATCCATCTGGCCCATCAAGACTCACTCTCATTTCATCAGTCCATAAAACCTTAGAAAAATCAGTCTTGAGATATTTCTTGGCCCAGTCTTGACGTTTCAGCTTGTGTGTCTTGTTCAGTGGTGGTCGTCTTTCAGCCTTTCTTACCTTGGCCATGTCTCTGAGTATTGCACACCTTGTGCTTTTGGGCACTCCAATGATGTTGCAGCTCTGAAATATGGCCAAACTGGTGGCAAGTGGCATCTTGGCAGCTGCACGCTTGACTTTTCTCAGTTCATGGGCAGTTATTTTGCGCCTTGGTTTTTCCACACGCTTCTTGCGACCCTGTTGACTATTTTGAATGAAACGCTTGATTGTTCGATGATCACGCTTCAGAAGCTTTGCAATTTTAAGAGTGCTGCATCCCTCTGCAAGATATCTCACTATTTTTGACTTTTCTGAGCCTGTCAAGTCCTTCTTTTGACCCATTTTGCCAAAGGAAAGGAAGTTGCCTAATAATTATGCACACCTGATATAGGGTGTTGATGTCATTAGACCACACCCCTTCTCATTACAGAGATGCACATCACCTAATATGCTTAATTGGTAGTAGGCTTTCGAGCCTATACAGCTTGGAGTAAGACAACATGCATAAAGAGGATGATGTGGTCAAAATACTCATTTGCCTAATAATTCTGCACTCCCTGTATATATATATATATATATATATATATATATATAAAAATATATAAATACTCATCTATATACAAATACAAACATACATATATTATTATTATTATTATTATTATTATTATTATTAATATTATTATTATTATTATCATACTTTATTTAAAAAAGCACTAACAAATTCCACAGCACTGTCTATGGGTACAAAAGATAAAAGTAAAATGATACAATATTTTTAAGAGATTGGACAAAATTTATCAAATACAGGAGGAATTTGAGGTCCTATTCGCAGGGGAACTTACAATTTAGAAGGGTAGGAGGGTCAGAAACAGGAGGGGAGGACTGCAAGGGTGAGAATGATGTTAGTACAGTGTTAGATGAAGGCAATTATTAAGTATGTGGCAGGGCCGGTGTTCTGGGAAAATGGTGAACATGTGAAATCAGCGAACTACGTCACTTCCTGTGACGTAGCCTCAGCTGTTTCACAAAATTGGACCATACTGCGCATGCGTGCCTGCATCATAACATACCTGGCCGCATACGTCACTGCTACAGTTTTGAGATCCGTGAAATTCCTGGACTCTCTTTTCCGCTCATGCGCGTCATTTGAAACTATCAATACTGCTCCTGCTTTGCATATGTTTATACGCATTCCTATTCCAGCCATACCGTTACTGTGACTTTAAAAAAATAAATATAATTTTTTTTATTAAACAACTTAAAGTGAGCTCCTGTGTAAAACAATCTTGTATGAGCAAAGAGTTTTGAACAATTCATTTCTTTAATGTCACTGTATAACTGTAATGGGAATGCTTATAAACGTAATGCAAAGCAGGGCGCGTATTGACAGTTTCAAATGTGGCGCATGCGCGGTAAAGAGTGTCCAACTGTAGCAGTGACGTATGCGGCCAGGTATGTAATGATGCAGGCACGCATGAGCAGTATGGTCAAACTTTGTGAAACAGCTGATGCTACATCACAGGAAGTTACGAAGTTCGCTAATTTCACAAGTTCACCACTTTCCCAGAACACCGGATTGGGCCATCGGGATACTGGGAAAAATCCCAGTGGGCCGAGCCATCAGGGTGGGCTGGACCGGCAGCTGCAGAGTGAGTGACTGTGGAGAATGTTTATTTTTTGCTGACATTTTTTTAAAAATATATTTTTGGCGCCATTTTCTTAAACCAGCAGTCCGGGGCCTCGAAGAGGGTGTTGCTGACAGGTGGTGAGGAGTCACATGACTGTGTGGCGTGACTGTGAGAAGCAGAAGAAGCTTCAACATCAAACCAGGCACAGCCATGAGCAGGGGCCAGGCGCGGAACTACCTGATGCATGCGACTGTCCCACAGGGGGGCCCAACTTCAGACAGGTCAGGTTGTGTTTTGTATTTTTAATTTCATTTTTTTTTTTGCTGTGGCTTCATTTTTTTTCAGGGGGCTGGGGACATCATTTTATTGCAGGGGGCTGGCCTGGGGCCATTTTATTGCTGTGGGCATCATTTATTGCAGTGGGGCTGGTGGCATCATTTATTGCAGGGGGACTCAGGGCATCATTTTATTGCCGGGGGTCTGGGGGCATCATTTTATTGCTGGGGACATCATTTTATTGCTGGGAGCATCATTTTATTGCAGGGGTGCTAGGGGCATCATTTTATTGCCGGGGGGCTGGGGGCATCATTTTATTGCTGGGAGCATATTTTTATTGCAGGGGTGCTGGGGGCATAATTGTATTGCAGGGGTGCTGGGGGCATCATTTTATTGCAGTGGGGCTGGGGTATCATTTATGATTTGACCGCTGACTCCTATTGGTGTGGTGCATATTACATGAGGTGTCACTAATAAAAGCTCAGTAACAATGCTTGGCATACCATCATGTGTTACAATACCTCAAGATATGGATTTAAAATTGTAAAAGTAAATACCAGACAACTGTAATTTGTAGCTAACCAGCTTGCCTTAGTTCCAATAAGTACCTGTCTGCAACTAAGCTTAAAGGGACACTGAACCCAAATGTTTTCTTTCGTGATTCAGATAGAGCATGTAATTTTAAGCAACTTTCTAATTTACTCCTACTATCAAATGTTCTTCATTCTCTTGATATCTTTATTTGAAAAGCAAGAATGTTAGTTTAGATCCCGGCCCATTTTTGGTGAACAACCTGGGTTGTCCTTGCTGATTGGACAGCACCAATAAACAAGTGTTCTCCAGGGTTCTGAACCAACAATTGTCTGGCTCCCTAGCTTAGATGCCTTCTTTTTCATATAAAGATAGCAAGACAAAGAAGAAAAATTGATAATAGGAGTAAATTAGAAAGTTGCTTAAAATTGCATGCTCTATCTGAATCAGAAAATAAAAAAATTGGGTTCAGTGTCCCTTTAAGCAATTGACACCATTTCAGTTGCTTCCCATTTCTATACATTTTTGCTTTTGGTTTTCATGGTATTATTATATGTAAGATTATGTAAATATTGGACATCAATGTCTAATGTCTACAGCAAAGAATGTAACTGCAAAGTTAAACTTTACTTACATTGTAACTTGGTGTACTTTTTGTTTAAATGTACAGTAATGCCAGATTTGTTTTCAGTTGCATATAAATGAACACTTATGAGAAGGCATGCCAATGTACACTACCTAACTGCTTTCTATCATGACTGGGGCTATGAATCAAACCTTATTACAAAAGGAAGCTGTTGTACCTTGGTATTCTAAATAAAGCATTAACATCTTTAAAAAAAAAATAATATTTCCATTATCCTTGTGTACTGTGTAGTGGGCATGTAGTGTGTGGGCTGTGTGTGTGTGGGGGCTGTGTGTGTGTATGTGTGGGCTGTGTGTGTGTCTGTGGGCTGTGTGTGTGTGGGCTGTGTTCATGTGTGGGCTGTGTGTGTGTGGGCTGTGTGTGTGGCTGTGTGTGTGTGTGGGCTGTGTGTGTGTGTGTGTGTGTATGCGTGGGCTGTGTGTGTGTGTGTGTGGGCTGTGTGTGTGTGGGCTGTGTTCATGTGTGGGCTGTGTGTGTGTGGGCTGTGTGTGTGGCTGTGTGTGTGTGTGTGTGGGCTGTGTGTGTGTGTGTATGAGTGGGCTGTGTGTGTGTATGTGTGGGCTGTGTGTGTGTGTGTGGGCTGTGTTCATGTGTGGGCTGTGTGTGTGTGGGCTGTGCGTGGACTGTGTGTGTGGCCTGTGTGTGTGTGGGCTGTGTGGGTGGGGTGTATGGGTGGGCTGTATGTGTGGGTGGGATGTGTGTGTGCGCGTGTGGGCTGTGTTTGTGTGTGTGGGTGGGCTGTGTGTGTGTGTGGGTGGGTGGGTGGGCTGTGTGTGTATGTGTGGGCTGTGGGCTGTATGTGTGGGTGGGCTGTGTGTGTGTGCGCATGTGGGCTGTGTGTGTGCGTGTGGGCTGTGTGTGTGTGGGCTGTGAACATAAAATTTTAATGAACTTTACAGTTTCTTTTCTCTTGGTTTGCTGCAGCAAAATGTAGGGCTGGTATGTGGAATTTATTTGTTACTGAGTAGGGTGGTAGGCTTCCTTGAACAAAAATGACCTTAGGAAGCTCTTAAAAAGAACAGATTAGGGGAAGTTGGACATAGCGAGGAAGTGTGTTCCAGTAGGTTGGTGCCACATGAGAGACGTTCTGCAGTCTAGCATGGGAGGAGATGATGGTAGAAGATGCAAATCATTGTTGGATCTTAGGGGGACGGTTGTAGAATATTTGTTGGTTCGTGAGGACAGGTGGTGGGGAGCGGCGTTGGTAAGGGCTTTTTAGGTCAGAGTAGGAATTTTAAATTTAATTCTGCTGTGAATGGGAAGCCAGTGAAGGGACTCACTGTGAGGTTCAGCAGATACAGAGCGTTGTGCGAGGTGAATTAGCCTGGCAGAGGGCATTTAGGATGGATTGAAGGGGGAGAGGCGGGAGAGAGGAAGACCAGTGAGTAGGTTAATAAAATAGTCAAGTATATATACATACAGTATAGCCCTTTCCAATCAAACACTTTGTGATATACCATATACCTTTTAACCCTTATTAAACTTTTTAATTAATATGTATAAATATTATTTTTATTAGATAGTGTATATATTTATTTTAATTAATTTATGTTTTTTTTTGGTGAAAGTTAACCATATTTAACCATTAACCCCTTAGTGACCAGACCATTTTTCAATTTTCTTACCGTTAAGGACCAGGGCTATTTTTACATTTCTGCTGTGTTTGTGTTTAGCTGTAATTTTCCTCTTACTCATTTACTGTACCCACACATATTATATACCGTTTTTCTAGCCATTAAATGGACTTTCTAAAGATACCTTTATTTTCATCATATCTTATTATTTACTCTAAAAAAAATTAGAAAATATGATAAAAAATTTGAAATAAACACACTTTGACCCCCAAAATCTGTTACACAGCTACAACAACCGAAAAACACCCATGCTAAATAGTTTAATTTTTGTCCTGAGTTTAGAAATACCCAATGTTTACATGTTCTTTGCTTTTTTTGCAAGTTATAGGGCAATAAGTATAAGTAGCACTTTGCTTTTTCCAAACCATTTTTATTTATTTTTTTAAATTAGCAATAGTTACATTGTAACACTGATATCTGTCAGGAATCCCTGAATAACCCTTTACATGTACAGTTTATATTTTTATTTAGCAGACAACCCAAAGTATTGATCTAGTCCCATTTTGGTATATTTCATGCCACCATTTCACCGTCAAATGCGATCAAATAATTTTTTTTTTTCACTTTTTCACAAACTTTCGGCTAGATTACGAGTCTTGCGTTAGGCTTAAAAAGCAACGTTGGTCGGTCCCAACGCTGCTTTTTAACGCCCGCTGGTATTACGAGTCTTGAAGGTACAGGTGTACCGCTCACTTTTTTGGCCAGACTTGGAAATGCCGCAAATCCACTTACGTCAATTGCGTATCCTATATTTTCAATGGGACTTGCATAGCACCGGTATTACGAGTCTGCCAAAAAGTGAGCGGTACACCCTCTCCTGTCAAGACTGGTACCGCATTTTAAAGTCATTAGTTAAGAGTTTTACACTACAATGCCGTAGCATAAAACTCTTAACTAAAGTGCTAAAGAGTACACTAACACCCATAAACTACCTATTAACCCCTAAACCGAGACCCCCACATTGCAAACATTAAAATACATTTTTTAACCCCTAATCTGCCGAACCGGACATCGCTGCCACTATAATAAATATATTAACCCCTAAACCACCGCACTCCCGCCTCAAAAACATTAGTTAAATATTATTAACCCCTAATCTGCCATCCCTAACATCGCCGCCACATACTGTCAGGAATTGTGGTTATGCTGTACCTTTAAGGAATTCAACCAATAGGATTCTTCCTCCTCTCATTTAAACACCTGCTCAGGTTACAAACGTTGCTTAGTATTTTGTTATTTTCACTAGTAACACTGAGCCTTGCTACAGCTGAAGTACTGCCTTCTCTCTGCATTTGTTTAACCTCTTGGTCTTTTGTGTTTGCAAATAGGAACTACAGTCACTGGAATCAATTCCTTTTATTTAGGAACTTTCTGTTTGCACATTCCTGCACAGCCAGTGACTGCAACTAAATATTCATCTACCTTATCAACACCCTCCAACTGCCTTCCTCCAGACTCACCATTGTCTACTTAACAAAGGTACTCTGCAGATGTACATATTTAATTTTACCTTATATTTCTTGTGAATTGCATAATATCAGTTTAAGCTCTCCACTCTGTCCTGTGACATCACAAGCTCTGCAAAGACTCATCTGTGCACACAGAACAGGAAGTCTCCTCCCCTCCAGATCAGATACCAACATTCAGAGACTCTAGTCACTGCTGTGAGCTTCACAAGAGATTCTGTGAGTACACAATGTTTTATTGAACAGACTTAGCATTTAAGAAACTGCTACTTAATTGTGAATTGCATAAAACATATAAGGTTGTCTAAACTGCTACTGAATTGTGGACTGCATAAAACATATAAGACTGTCTTACTTCTCATGCCTGATTAACTCACTCACTGCAGCTTTGCATAAAACATATAAGACTGTCTTACTTCTCTTGCCTGATTAACTCACTCACTGCAGCTTAACTGTTAAAGCAACTCTCAAGTATATTCTAAGGAAAAGACAAAGTAATTCCACCTTATTTTAATTTTTCTTACTACTCAGTTAATTTATCTTTAAAGTTCCATCATCTATAAATAATAGATTGAATGGATACCAAAGTTATATCTTGTTTGTACATTCTCCATACTAAATTAACCTTTGCAAACTAAATGACACTATACTACTTGGTTTCACTTTGAAGCTAGTGTTACCATATCAATTAGTGTTACATTCAAATATTTCTAAATCTTACACATACCTACATTTATTAACCAGAAAAACGAGGATTGAGTCCTTGTTGAGGTGCGCAGGTATGAGATGCAAAGCACATAAACCAAAACCAGTCTCGGGGGAGGCAAGGTAATACCACACCGCAGGCCACCCGATCTAACGGCAGCACTCCCAAAAGTAGGATAATGGCAGATATCTGTAGGAGCAGAGAACAGAGAGAGGCGCCTTATGGGACAGTATCGTGGTGTCGCTAATATGCAGGTAGAGGCAGACAGCACACACAGATGGAAGAGTACTCACAAGTGAGGCGGCATAAACGTATGCCAAACTAGACAGGACGGAACCTTAGTCGCCCGCCAGACGGTCCAATAGGAGAAAGACTCTCACGTTCCAGTGGTCCAATCCGCTACGGCGGACAAAGGCAGACGTCAGGTGCCCACAGCGTCTGTGGGAGGATCAATGGCTCAGAGTCCTTAGTGCAAGTGGCAGAATATCGCTCCACACATAGGATCAAATGGTAGACGATGAGAGCGGGGTTATCGTAAAAGATATTTTTATTGATAAAAATAAAATTAAAACTGTTTAAAATACAAAAAAACAGCAACGCGTTTCTCGACCTTCCGGTCGTTTCATCAGGCTGATATTCACTTTGAAAACCCCGCTCTACTTAACATAATGATCATCCAATCACAGCCCGGTCTATTGTCCACACCCATCAACGAACCAATCGTAAATTGTGATTGGTATCTATGGTGACAGTAGCACCTGTTCTGTAATCAGAGATGATGAGTGTAATGGACGATAATACCGACTGTGATCCGTATACATACATAGCTAAAGAATGACTGTAATATCGAAATGTAATGAATTCTTATATAATTCAAAAATATCGAGAGATACTGGAAATTAGCAGTTGTTGCTATTGTATAAAGAGAGGTGTTTGGCTGAGAAAATGTGACAAGATTGTGTCTGTATTTCTCCTGTGTAATAGTTACGATGTGTGATAATTGCGATGACAAAAGGAAGTTTAAGATATTATGTGTTTCTCCTGTGTAATAGTTACGATGTGTGATAGTTGCGATGACAAAAGGAAGTTTAAGATATTATATAAACCACCATAACATACAGATGCAGTATTATTGTACCATCTGTAAGCTAATGCAATAGAAACTTAATTGTAGGGCATGAGTGAATTAATATTCATAAACCTGTTGGTGGTAAAAATACATATTTAAAGGGACCATGTTTTCTAATGAATAATAATGTAGTAACATATTTAAAGATACCATGTGTTCTGATCAATGGATATAATAATTTAATATTCATATGTGTTAAAGGTGTAATGTATATTAGCAAATAATTTTGATAAATAGATATCTATAGGTATATTATTGTAATAGCCCCCACATATTTGAATGGCCTATATGTTCTAACAGATAGATATCAATATATGGTCATAGATGGTTGTGTCTCTAAATCTAAATATGATTAACTTGTAAAATGTTTCTAATAATCAAACCAGTTATATCTGGTTGGTCCAAGACCATGGACGTCTATTCCAATAAAGATAAATGATTGGTAATAAGTGACCTACAACAAAAGCAGGCAGAGGGACTATAGAGAAGGACTTTTATGAGAAGGCTGCCAAATCGACACATAAATTGAGACCATCAGGGTACATGCTCTTCAGCAGATGGATCCAATAAGTCTCCCTCTGTCTGAGCCTAAAAAACCGGTTATAGAGATGAGATTTAGGAATGAATTCTATGGGATTGACAGAATAACAGTTAAGATCTCCCCTATGTACATCATTACAGTGTCTTGATACACTATGAAGTCTGTAGTTATTCTTCATATTTCGATGGTGTTCGGACCATCTGGTGCTAAGATATCTACAGGTACGCCCTACGTATTGTACCCCACAGACACATGTAAGTAGGTAAACTACATAAGAGGAAGCACAAGAAGCACGGCCAATGATGGTGTAAGATTTGTGGGTGATACTCGACCTAAAGGTTTTTTGCCGATCACCAATGAAAATACACATCTTACAGCGGGCTCGTCTGCACTTATAAGACCCATGTTGTGAATTGTTCCTATTATTTCCCGGGGAAGGTTGTCTATGTTTGACAATTTTGCTCGGAGCCAACATTGTTTTGAGGGTTGGTGCCCTTCTATAGACTATTCTGGGTTTATCATCCAAAGTTCTTTTCAAAATAGGGTCTTTAAGTAATATTTGCCAATGACGTGTGACAATCTCTCTAATTAGGTTATGGTTAGAGTTGAATTGGGTGATAAACAACGGATCTTTATGGAAGGTACTATTATTTATTGGTTCTAGTCGTGCATTGGACTCAGTGAAATACAATTCTCTATTGTCATTTTTTGCTCTCAAGTAGCCATTTTCGATGATAGAATTAGGGTAATGTTTCTCCCTAAAGCGTTCCTTCAAGGTAAGGCTTTGTGTTTCATAGTCTGCCATAGAACTACAGTTACGGCACACTCTTTTGAACTGACCATAGGGGGCGTTCAATTTCCACGGCTGATAGTGACAGCTCTTAAAGTCGAGGTAGCTATTACAATCCACTGCCTTAAAGTGGGTGGTGCTAGTCACTTGGCCCTCAGTAAAACTAAGATTAAGATCTAAGTACACTATTGATTGCCTCTCAATAGTACTGGTAAACACTAGGCCTCTATTGTTGGTGTTTAGATGTTCAACAAAAGATTCGGCACTGGACGGTTCGCCCCTCCAAATAAAGATAAGGTCATCTATATATCTTCCATAGTATACCAGGTTCGCCCCATATGCTGAATCGTAGATGTAACATTGTTCAAAGGAACCCATGAACAGGTTCGCATAACTGGGGGCGAACCTGGTACCCATGGCCGTACCCTTAGTTTGGATATAGAATTCGTCTTGAAAGACAAAGTAGTTATGTCTCAAGATAAAAGCGATTAGATCTATAAGAAACTCTCGTTGGGTCTGAGGTAAGTATATATCCTTTTCCAAATATTCGGAAACTGCCTGTAGGCCCATATCATGGGGAATGTTGGAATATAGGGCCTGAACATCACAGGTGACCCAAATCATATCGGATGTAATGCGGTATGATCCCAGTTTTTTAAGCAGATCGGCTGAATCACGAATGTAGGATTCTAGGCCTAAAACATACTTCTGTAGGAAGTAGTCAACATATGATGAGACATTGTCAGTAAGATTGCCGATCCCTGCTATTATAGGTCTCCCAGGGGGGCATGAGCGGTTCTTGTGGACCTTAGGAAGGTGGTAGTAAAAAGCCAAATTAGGTTCATTCGGAATCAGATAGTTTTTCTCCTTTTTCAGGAGTATGCCTTTGTCAAAGGCTGATGTTATAATTTGTTTTAATATGGCTTTAAACTCCACAGTGGGGTCTGAGTGTAATTTCTTATAATAAGCAGTATCATGTAGGATTTTCCTGGCTTCCAAAAGATAGTCAGTGCGATCCTGAAGGACCACTCCACCGCCCTTATCGGCCTGTCGTATTACCAGAGATTTGTTGTTTTTAAGGTTGTTCAATGCACGTTTTTCATTGGGGTATAAATTATCTTTCATGATGATCTTTGTTGATATTTTCTCAAAATCATCGTTCACTAATTGTCTGAAAATCTCAATATGTGAATTATTATTGAGCTGAGGCGTAAAATTAGATTTATTTTTGAAAGGTGTATGTATGTAACCATCACATAAATGATCCATTAAGGTCTCTGGGTCAAAAATAGGGATTGTTTCATGTCTAAGCCTATCATCCATGGAATTAGTAAGAATTGGTCTTATTGTGTCATTTTTCAAAGTTTTTTCCGCAAAGTATTTTTGCATAGATAACTTTTGCGTGAAAATGTTTAAATCAACAAAAAGTGAAAATGTATTATGTTTATTGGTAGGGCAATATGACAGACCTTTACCTAGGACCCGTATCTCGTCGTTTGTCAGGTTATGTGAGGATAGATTGTAAATACCCTTTTTTAGGGTCTGTAATCGTGTTGTCTGATTAATTTTTATGCTAATAGGTTATATGCTAATAGGTGTATGAATCTGATCTTTATATGCACATCCTGATATGTTAGTATATATGTATTATTAAGGTCCAGTACTTAGTCACATTATCACTGGATATTTTTTAAGGTTAAGATTTTATAAGGTTAAGTTTATTTTTTAAGATTTTTTAAGATATTATTAATTTGTTTGTTTCCTACTGCATTTGATCTCACTATACTTACTCTGCTGTTGTGGATTGCACTTACCACTTCGGTTCTTCATCAATTCACACACGAGTGTTTCATTACAAGGATTGTTTCACTACCCTATAGGTTTCACTATACTACTTATATATAGGCCACACATACCACCAATAGGCGTTTATATTTTCTTACTTACACCCTATATCACACGTGATACACATGGTTGAATTAACCATTATATATTAGTTCTTTCACTAATAGTATAGGTTATACACTGAACATCTATAGCGCCTCCACCACTTTTTAATTTCCAAAATCCACGTCTACACGACTGGTATTCACTGTTGACTCACATCTAATAGATTTAGATTCCACTAACTAGTATTAGCAAGACCTAATAATACAATGTTATCTGTTAGCGAAAGGACGAACAAAAGACTTATGTTAGTATCACACATAGAGTCAACCTGCCCCTTAACAGAAAATACTGAAAACAATATAGAAAACCTATCTATACATGCATTATTTGCCAAATTAGAGGATGCAATTAATATTGAATGCAGGCATTGGTTAGATGCAGAGATGCTGCAAAAATACCTAGATAAAAAGCAAATACCACGTGGCCTTAGATTACATAAAAACTGTTCTTTTAAGGACAATATGGCCCTTAACAGAAAATGGGAAGAAGCCATGCACGTCTGCTCCACCACTTTCATTAACATTTTGATTTCACATAGAAAAACTTTGGTTGAACATGCATCCAAAGAAATTAACTCTATCCAAATGAGTTTGGAAAAATATAAAAATTCTACATTATATGACGAATTGAATTCTATGGTTTTGGAGAAAACAGAATGTTTTCAAAAAGAACTGATGGCCATTAAAAATAGAAAATTACTGAGAGATGACGATGACTACCAGAAAGGCCAAGTTTATACTTATAACAAAAATAAAGATAAGAAGCCTGATCCAACTTACCCACAGTTGAGTTTTGATTCAGACACTCAACAAAATGCAGACTATCCTAAAACCCCTACAACAGGGGACCATAAGAATTCGAATTATGACTGGACAGTAGTCAATTATTCCAAAAACAAAGACAGATATAAGAACACTGCCCAACACCAAAATAGGAATAATTTTAAACCTTCGGCTTCCAATCCCCACCATTACAATGATAATGGTGAGAATTCCTACAATGACCCTAGGTACTACTCTCCTAGGTACCATGAAGGTTTTGATAGAAGAAATACCTATCATTACAATTCTCCTAGACCTCATGAGGGTTTTGAGAGACGAAATAATTATCATCAAGATTCCTTCAGACACATGTATCAACATGATAAAAGGGAATTTTCAAATCGGACTTATTCCTCCAATAGACAGTATCATAATGATTATTCAGGCACTAGAAACTACTCCTATGACTATCATTATTCTAGACCTCACACTCAAAATGATGCACCTAATAACATCAGGTCAAATGATTCGAGGAATCATCACCATGACTATAATGGTGAACACCACCCTCCTAACAACTACGACAAATCTAGAGGCCACTTCTTGGGAAACCGAGACTCAGGGTCCCACAGGAAAACATCCAGCCTGAATGACCACCATACTTATGATGGCCCAAGGGCCAATAATGAGAATAGTCGCCGGTTCCCTAACAATAGACCACAAATGAATACCAATAATGATCACTATAGGGCTGAATCAACTTGCCTTCCTATTTCTAATCCTGGTCCAAGTTATGATCAGGCAGGACCATCATCTAATAATTCTCCACATTTTTTAGAATCAGGCCCCAGACCACCAGCATGGAAACAGAAAACCATATCCGGTTACCTAGAACCGATGACCTCCCTTACGGCCCCACAAAAAGGCAAAAGACCTCACGGAAACGAGGGCACAGAGGAAGAGGCACAGCCAGCAAAGAGGCACGATTACAGACCCTAAAAAAGGGTATTTACAATCTATCCTCACATAACCTGACAAACGACGAGATACGGGTCCTAGGTAAAGGTCTGTCATATTGCCCTACCAATAAACATAATACATTTTCACTTTTTGTTGATTTAAACATTTTCACGCAAAAGTTATCTATGCAAAAATACTTTGCGGAAAAAACTTTGAAAAATGACACAATAAGACCAATTCTTACTAATTCCATGGATGATAGGCTTAGACATGAAACAATCCCTATTTTTGACCCAGAGACCTTAATGGATCATTTATGTGATGGTTACATACATACACCTTTCAAAAATAAATCTAATTTTACGCCTCAGCTCAATAATAATTCACATATTGAGATTTTCAGACAATTAGTGAACGATGATTTTGAGAAAATATCAACAAAGATCATCATGAAAGATAATTTATACCCCAATGAAAAACGTGCATTGAACAACCTTAAAAACAACAAATCTCTGGTAATACGACAGGCCGATAAGGGCGGTGGAGTGGTCCTTCAGGATCGCACTGACTATCTTTTGGAAGCCAGGAAAATCCTACATGATACTGCTTATTATAAGAAATTACACTCAGACCCCACTGTGGAGTTTAAAGCCATATTAAAACAAATTATAACATCAGCCTTTGACAAAGGCATACTCCTGAAAAAGGAGAAAAACTATCTGATTCCGAATGAACCTAATTTGGCTTTTTACTACCACCTTCCTAAGGTCCACAAGAACCGCTCATGCCCCCCTGGGAGACCTATAATAGCAGGGATCGGCAATCTTATTGACAATGTCTCATCATATGTTGACTACTTCCTACAGAAGTATGTTTTAGGCCTAGAATCCTACATTCGTGATTCAGCCGATCTGCTTAAAAAACTGGGATCATACCGCATTACATCCGATATGATTTGGGTCACCTGTGATGTTCAGGCCCTATATTCCAACATTCCCCATGATATGGGCCTACAGGCAGTTTCCGAATATTTGGAAAAGGATATATACTTACCTCAGACCCAACGAGAGTTTCTTATAGATCTAATCGCTTTTATCTTGAGACATAACTACTTTGTCTTTCAAGACGAATTCTATATCCAAACTAAGGGTACGGCCATGGGTACCAGGTTCGCCCCCAGTTATGCGAACCTGTTCATGGGTTCCTTTGAACAATGTTACATCTACGATTCAGCATATGGGGCGAACCTGGTATACTATGGAAGATATATAGATGACCTTATCTTTATTTGGAGGGGCGAACCGTCCAGTGCCGAATCTTTTGTTGAACATCTAAACACCAACAATAGAGGCCTAGTGTTTACCAGTACTATTGAGAGGCAATCAATAGTGTACTTAGATCTTAATCTTAGTTTTACTGAGGGCCAAGTGACTAGCACCACCCACTTTAAGGCAGTGGATTGTAATAGCTACCTCGACTTTAAGAGCTGTCACTATCAGCCGTGGAAATTGAACGTCCCCTATGGTCAGTTCAAAAGAGTGCGCCGTAACTGTAGTTCTATGGCAGACTATGAAACACAAAGCCTTACCTTGAAGGAACGCTTTAGGGAGAAACATTACCCTAATTCTATCATCGAAAATGGCTACTTGAGAGCAAAAAATGACAATAGAGAATTGTATTTCACTGAGTCCAATGCACGACTAGAACCAATAAATAATAGTACCTTCCATAAAGATCCGTTGTTTATCACCCAATTCAACTCTAACCATAACCTAATTAGAGAGATTGTCACACGTCATTGGCAAATATTACTTAAAGACCCTATTTTGAAAAGAACTTTGGATGATAAACCCAGAATAGTCTATAGAAGGGCACCAACCCTCAAAACAATGTTGGCTCCGAGCAAAATTGTCAAACATAGACAACCTTCCCCGGGAAATAATAGGAACAATTCACAACATGGGTCTTATAAGTGCAGACGAGCCCGCTGTAAGATGTGTATTTTCATTGGTGATCGGCAAAAAACCTTTAGGTCGAGTATCACCCACAAATCTTACACCATCATTGGCCGTGCTTCTTGTGCTTCCTCTTATGTAGTTTACCTACTTACATGTGTCTGTGGGGTACAATACGTAGGGCGTACCTGTAGATATCTTAGCACCAGATGGTCCGAACACCATCGAAATATGAAGAATAACTACAGACTTCATAGTGTATCAAGACACTGTAATGATGTACATAGGGGAGATCTTAACTGTTATTCTGTCAATCCCATAGAATTCATTCCTAAATCTCATCTCTATAACCGTTTTTTTAGGCTCAGACAGAGGGAGACTTATTGGATCCATCTGCTGAAGAGCATGTACCCTGATGGTCTCAATTTATGTGTCGATTTGGCAGCCTTCTCATAAAAGTCCTTCTCTATAGTCCCTCTGCCTGCTTTTGTTGTAGGTCACTTATTACCAATCATTTATCTTTATTGGAATAGACGTCCATGGTCTTGGACCAACCAGATATAACTGGTTTGATTATTATAAACATTTTACAAGTTAATCATATTTAGATTTAGAGACACAACCATCTATGACCATATATTGATATCTATCTGTTAGAACATATAGGCCATTCAAATATGTGGGGGCTATTACAATAATATACCTATAGATATCTATTTATCAAAATTATTTGCTAATATACATTACACCTTTAACACATATGAATATTAAATTATTATATCCATTGATCAGAACACATGGTATCTTTAAATATGTTACTACATTATTATTCATTAGAAAACATGGTCCCTTTAAATATGTATTTTTACCACCAACAGGTTTATGAATATTAATTCACTCATGCCCTACAATTAAGTTTCTATTGCATTAGCTTACATATGGTACAATAATACTGCATCTGTATGTTATGGTGGTTTATATAATATCTTAAACTTCCTTTTGTCATCGCAACTATCACACATCGTAACTATTACACAGGAGAAACACATAATATCTTAAACTTCCTTTTGTCATCGCAATTATCACACATCGTAACTATTACACAGGAGAAATACAGACACAATCTTGTCACATTTTCTCAGCCAAACACCTCTCTTTATACAATAGCAACAACTGCTAATTTCCAGTATCTCTCGATATTTTTGAATTATATAAGAATTCATTACATTTCGATATTACAGTCATTCTTTAGCTATGTATGTATACGGATCACAGTCGGTATTATCGTCCATTACACTCATCATCTCTGATTACAGAACAGGTGCTACTGTCACCATAGATACCAATCACAATTTACGATTGGTTCGTTGATGGGTGTGGACAATAGACCGGGCTGTGATTGGATGATCATTATGTTAAGTAGAGCGGGGTTTTCAAAGTGAATATCAGCCTGATGAAACGACCGGAAGGTCGAGAAACGCGTTGCTGTTTTTTTGTATTTTAAACAGTTTTAATTTTATTTTTATCAATAAAAATATCTTTTACGATAACCCCGCTCTCATCGTCTACCATTTGATCCTATGTGTGGAGCGATATTCTGCCACTTGCACTAAGGACTCTGAGCCATTGATCCTCCCACAGACGCTGTGGGCACCTGACGTCTGCCTTTGTCCGCCGTAGCGGATTGGACCACTGGAACATGAGAGTCTTTCTCCTATTGGACCGTCTGGCGGGCGACTAAGGTTCCGTCCTGTCTAGTTTGGCATACGTTTATGCCGCCTCACTTGTGAGTACTCTTCCATCTGTGTGTGCTGTCTGCCTCTACCTGCATATTAGCGACACCACGATACTGTCCCATAAGGCGCCTCTCTCTGTTCTCTGCTCCTACAGATATCTACATTTATTAACCCCTAATTTGCCGCCCCATCACCGCCACTATACTAAAGTTATTAACCCCTAAATTTAAGTCTAACCCTAACCCCCCATAACTTAAATATAATTTAAATAAATCTAAATAAAATTCCTATCATTAACTAAATAATTCCTATTTAAAACTAAATACTTACCTATTAAATAAACCCTAAGCTAGCTACAATATAACTAATAGTTACATTGTTTCTAGCTTAGGGTTTATTTTTATTTTACAGGCAAGTTTGTATTTATTTTAACTAGGTAGAATAGTTACTAAATATTTATTAACTATTTAATAAACTACCTAGCTAAAATAAAGACAAATTGACCTGTAAAATAAAACCTAGCCTAAGTTACAATTACACCTAACACTAAACTATAATTAAATTAATTCCCTAAACTAAATACAATTAAATACAATTAAATAAAATTATCTAAAGTACAAAAAAACAAAACACTAAATTACAGAAAATAATAAACAAATTACAAGTTTTTTAAACTAATTACACCTAATCTAATCCCCCTAACAAAATACCCCCCCCCAAAATAAAAAAAAAGCCCTGCACTACACTAAATTACAAATAGCCCTTAAAAGGGCCTTTTGCGGGGCATTGCCCCAAAGTAATCAGCTCTTTTACCTGTAAAAGAAATTACAAATCCCCCCCAACATTAAAACCCACCACCCACACAACCAACCCTACTCTAAAACCCACCCAATACCCCCTTAAAAAAACCTAACACTAACCAATTGAAGATCACCTTACCGGAAGAAGTATTCACCCAACCGGCCCGAAGTCCTCAACAAATCCGGCATAAGTGGTCCACCAGACGGGCAGAAGTGGTCCTCCAGACGGGCAGAAGTCTTCATCCAGATGGCATCTTCTATCTTCATCCATCCGGAGCGGGTCCATCTTCAAGACATCCAATGCGGAGCATCCTCATCTTTCCACGGCGACTGAAGAATGAAGGTTCCTTTAAGTGACATCATCCAAGATGGCGTCCCTTAGATTCTGATTGGCTGATAAGAATTGTATCAGCCAATCAGAATTAAGGTAGGAAAAATGCTATTGGCTGATGCAATCAACCAATAGGATTGAACTTCAATCCTATTGGCTGATCCAATCAGCCAATAGGATTGAGCTGGCATTCTTTTGGCTGTTCCAATCAGCCAATAGAATGCCAGCTCAATCCTATTGGCTGATTGCAATAGGATTTTTTCCTTAATTCCGATTGGCTGTTAGAATTCTATCAGCCAATTGGAATCTAAGGGACGCCATCTTGGATGACGTCACTCAAAGGAACCTTCATTCTTCAATCGCCGTGGAAAGAAGAGGATGCTCCGCGTCACATGTCTTGAAGATGGACCCGCTCCGCGCGGGATGGATGAAGATAGAAGATGCCGTCTGGATGAAGACTTCTTCCCGTCTGGATGACCACTTCTGCCCATCTGGAGGACCACTTCTGCCGGATTCGTTGAGGACTTCGGCCAGATTGGGTGAAGACTTCTCCCGGTAAGGTGATCTTCAAGGGGTTAGTGTTAGGTTTTTTTAAGGGGTATTGGGTGGGTTTTAGAGTAGGGTTGATTGTGTGGGTGGTGGGTTTTAATGTTGTAATTTTTTTTACAGGTAAAAGAGCTGATTACTTTGGGGCAATGCCCCGCAAAAAGGCCCTTTTAAGGGCTATTTGTAATTTAGTTTAGTGTAGTGCTTTTTTATTTTTTGGGGGCTTTTTTATTTTGTTAGGGGGATTAGATTAGGTGTAATTAGTTTAAAAATCTTGTAATTTGTTTATTATTTTCTGTAATTTAGTGTTTGTTTTTCTTATTGTAACTTAGGTTAGGTTTTATTTTACAGGTACTTTTGTATTTATTTTAGCTAGGTAGTTTATTAAATAGTTAATAACTATTTAGTAACTATTCTACCTAGTTAAAATAAATACAAACTTGCCTGTAAAATAAAAATAAACCCTAAACTAGATACAATGTAATTATTAGTTATATTGTAGCTATCTTAGAGTTTATTTTATAGGTAAGTATTTAGTTTTAAATAGGAATAATTTAGTTAATTATAGTAATTTTATTTATATTTATTTAAATTATATTTAAGTTAGGGGGTGTTAGGGTTAGGGTTAGACTTAGGTTTAGGGGTTAATAAATTTAGAATAGTGGCGGTGACGTTGGGGGCGGCAGATTAGGGGTTAAGAAGTGTAGGTAGGCTGCGGAGCCATCACTGATTGGCTAAACTGCAAGTCTGTCAAAAGAACTGAAATAAAGGGGCAGTCTGCAGAGGCTTAGATACAAGATAATCACAGAGGTAAAAAATATATAAATATAACTGTGTTGGTTATTCAAAACTAGGGAATGGGTAAACAAGGGATTATCTATCTTTTAAAACAATAACAATTCTGGTGTAGACTGTCCCTTTAAGGAGCTTTACGCTGCTTTTTGGCAGGTGTTAGACTTTTTTTCAGCCAGCTCTCCCTGTTGATTCCTATGGGGAAATCTTGCATGAGCACGTTAAACCAGCTCACCGCTAACGTAAGCAGCGCTGGTATTGGAGTGCAGTAAGGAGCAAAATTTTGCTCAACGCTCACTTCTTTTCTGGGTTGTAAAAACCCGTAATACCAGCGCTGTCTGTAAGTGAGCAGTGAGCATAAACTGCTTGTTAGCACCGCACAGTTCAAAACGAAAAACTTGTAAGCTAGCCGTTTAGGTTTCTCACTGAAATTATTTACAAACAGCTTGTGCAATTATGGCACAAATGGTTGTAAATGCTTCTCTGGGATCCACTTTGTTCAGAAATAGCAGACATATATGGCTTTGGCATTGCTTTTTGGTAATTAGAAGGCCGCTAAATGTCGCTGCGCACCGCACTTGTATTATGCCCAGCCATGAAGGGGTTAATTAGTTAGCTTGTAGGGTTAATTTTAGCTTTAGTGTAGAGATCAGCCTCCCACCTGACACATACCACACCCTGATCCTTCCCGGATCCCTCTCAAACAGCTCCCCCCCCCCCCCAATTGTCACCGCCATCTTAAGTACTGACAGAAAGTCTGCCAGTACTAAAAAAAAAAATATATATATATAATATATTTTCTGTAGTGTGGCTGCCCCCTCAAATCCCCCTCCCACTCCCAGATCCCTTTCCCAAACACTTCTTCCCTTCCCTCTCCCTCGATCACATACAGTTAAGAGACGCATGCGCTGCCCTGCCCCTTTACGCGTGCCCTCTACTATGCATGATCGCTTCCAGAGCTTGAAACCCCAGAGGAGGTGCCAGACATGTCCTTGGTCGTTAACTACCGTTTTTTGTAGAACGTGTCTGGCACGTCCTTGGTCGTTAAGGGGACAGGCGAGTCCAAAATAAACTTTCATGATTAAAATAGGGCATGTAATTTTAAACAATTTTCCAATTTACTTTTATCACCAATTTTGCTTTGTTCTCTTGGTATTTTTAGTTGAAAGCTAAAACTAGGAAGGCTCATATGCTAATTTATTAGACTTAAAAGGTCACCTCTAATCTAAATGCATTTTGACAGTTTTTCACCACTAGAGGGCGTTAGTTCATGTGTGTCATATAGATAACATTGAGTTCACGCACATGAAGTTACCTAGGAGCCAGCACTGATTGGCTAAAATGCAAGTCTGTCAAAATAACTGAAATAAGTGTAATGCTTGTGGGATTTTTTTTTTTTACATTTAGTCTGCAGTGATGGATCCCCCCTTAGCCCCCAACCTCCCCCCTCTACCTATTTGCCGCTATCTTGTGTACTGGCAGTACCCAGTTTGCCAAAAAAAAAAATGTTTATTTTTTATATATATAATAAACCATTTTCTGTAGTGTAGCTGCCCTCCCTCAATACCCTACCCCCCTCCCAGATCCCTTGCCCAACATTTATTCAGCCCCTCCCTCTCCCTGCTTCCCATTCCATTCCCCTGTCCACCCGACCACACTCCTGCGGCATTGTGCACACTACTCCCTAACCAGATCCGGATGAGGAACCAACGATGGGCCGCCCACCCGCCTCCCTATTACATCTCCCACCCACCAACGATCGGCACTATCGATGGCCGATGCAGAGAGTGCCACAGAGTGTCCCTCTCTGCATCGGTGGGTAAGAAAGGGTATTGCAATAATGCCTCAATTTTCGAGGCATCACTGCAATACCCTGAAAGCGCATGGAAGCGATCACCATCGCTTCCAGCGCTTGAAACCCCAGAGGACGTGTCAGGCACATCCTTGGTCACTAACTGTATTTTTTTGTAGGACGTGCCTGACACGTCCTTGATCGTTAAGGGGTTAACTTGTTTTACCAGACTGTGTGTTCTTTGCCGTGGCCAGACTTTTAGCCGACGGACACTTGGCCGAAGGACACTTGGCTGACAGATATTTGGCCGACGGACATTTGGCCGAAACACAAGTGGCTGTCAGATAACAGTCCGGCACGAGATAGATAGATTTGATAGATAGACAGATACATAGATTAGATAGATAGATCAATAGATGCAATAGATACATTTGATAGATACGATAGATAGATAGATTTGATAGATAAATAGATAGATTTGATACATAGATAATTTCCCAGACAGAGAATTACAAAACGTGCGGCCTGGGACCCATGGTAAGGTTCCCAGAGGCAGTTGCGGCGCCCGAGGCTCTGATTAGAACAGAGCACTCTGGAACGTATCTGCCCTCGGCCGAAATCGGAACATTCTTTAGCTTTCTGTCTGCCAGCCAAATGTCCGTCGGCCAAATGTCCGTCTGCCAAATGTCCTTCTGCCAAATGTCCTTCTGCATTTTGTCAGAGCACCGTTCTTTGCACGTGTTGCTCAAAAGATAACTCCACTTCTATTTTTTTTTATTTTTTCTGTTATTTAAATCTGAGTTTATTTTACTTAATTTAAAGAGACTGGAGTATTTTCCATAAAATCTAGAACCCTGAATGTTCTCCAAGATACAGTGATTGTTTGATGCATGCATTAACGGGGTGTGAAACCCAGAAATGCTCTTTTGTGATTCGGACAGAGCATGCCATTTTAATAAAGTTTCCAATTTACCATTAATTTGCTTCAGTTCCATGGTATTCTGTGTTGAAGAAATACCTAGGTAGGCATCTGGAACACTACATGGCAGGAAATAGTGCTGCCATCTAGTGCTCTTGCAAATTGATAAGATTCTTGCAAAAGCTGCCATATTGTGCTCCAGAAATGGGCCGGTTCCTAAGCATACATCCCTGTTTTTCAACAAAAGATTAAAAAAAATGAAGAAAAATTGATAATAGAAATAAATTAGAAAGTTGTTTAAAATTGCATGTTCTGTCTGAATCATGAAAGAACATTTTGGGTTTCAATTGGCTTTTCAGAGGGTGTGCACCTAGATTGTAAAATAATACAAATTTTGCAAATTTAATGTCAGTTTTAAATTCTTTTAAAATTTATTTTGTATGTACTGTATGTAGATATTTTGCAATATTCTGTAATTTATAATGCTTTTATAACATATCACTGTAATGTCTTTTTACAGATGATTTCCAAATGTAAAACTAATTTTAACAGTAGCTAAATTGTTACTTTATTATGTATTACATTTAAAAAAAAATTCATACAGTATCTTCCTGTGCTGATAAAAATTAAATGTGTCCACATTTTAATAAAAGTGTGTCCCTGTCAACTGATAGGTGCATAGAGACTTGTAATTATCAGTCTGTGAGCAACTGATCCTTTAGTATATGTCGTGCAAGATCATGATTTTAACCCCTTAAGGACCAGCGACGTACCCTGTATGTCACTGGTCTTTTTTTGGGACTTGATTGTTTTATAGCGCGGCCTTGCCACCAGTGTTGAGACTGCTCTATTCCACAAAGCCTGCTGGAGGGAGTGCATTAATAGCGTGTTCTTGCTAGACTAATGCTATTATGTCCTGAAAAAACCCTTAACGACCAGTGACATACAGGGTACATTGTGGTCATTAAGGGGTTAATGTTACCTTTGATATCAATTTAAACATACTGTATATACAAATATAAATCAACTAGTCGTTAAGCTTGTGTACACGGGAATTTTCTGCAGTGCATCTGTCCCACCTGCGCTCTCCTGCCCAGCCACGCCCCTGCCACGGCCGCTCTCGTCCGGGCATGCCCCCGCCACACCCGCTCCCGGGCCACACCCCCGCCACACCCGCTCCCGCCCACCCTCTCTGCTGTCTGATCCTCAGTTACAGTGTCAACGGCCAGTCTCTACTGCGCATGACAGCTTCGGGCAAATCTACCTATCCTTTTATTCTATGGGATATAATTTAAATATTACTCTTTCAAGTTAGGGGTACTTTATAGATTTGTGAATTTTGACAACTGTGAAAGGAATGTGTGTATAAATATATATATATATATATACACATATTATATATATGGTTCAATCTATAACACAACCAGTGGCACAATATATCTATTTTTTTATTACATCCCATTGTGAGACAGATTCGTTCATTTCTGTTGGACATTAACCAGTTGATTAGACTGCTGAAGGATATTAACATTGAAGGAGGAGACCTGTTGGTAACACTTGATGTCAACAGTCTATATACCATCATTCCCCATGAGGTGGGACTGTTGGCGGTCAAGAAGCACATACTAGGGGACATTCAATATAAGGGCCCTCCAGTGGAATTTGTTTTGACACTTTTGTCTCAAGCAAAACTATTTTCGATTCAAAGATGATTTATATGTACAGTCTACTGGCACGGCAATGGGGTCAAACATGGCCCCTGCATATGCCAATATATTTATGTCAGAATTCAAAAATGAGTTTGTTTGGCGCAGGGAGATGTTGTCTATCGTCTTCTACCGAAGATACATAGATGACATCTTCCTGATCTGGTAGGGGGGCTCGGACTCCCTGCACACATCGTTCAACACCCTCAATAACACTGACACTACAGTATGATTCAAAATGACATCTGACAGTGAAAGTGTTAGTTTTTTGGATTTGCAGATCTTCAAGGATGACCCTAAATTAGGGACCACTCTGTAAAAGAAGTCAACAGATCGCAACTCCATTCTCAGAGCAGATAGTTGTCACCCACCCACATTGTTCCAAGGTATTGTTAAATCACAGATGGTCAGAACCATCTGTAACAACACACACCATAACCGGGGGTCTCCCAATTGAAAGAGACTAGGAGCAAGTTTCTATAGAGAGGATACAAACAAAATAATCTGGGACCAATCCTTGACATGGTACAGCAATACACCCAGGATGAGTTGATCAACAAAGAGAAGAGGAATCAAGATCAAAACAAGATGATCATGGTGACTACCTATACTCCAGATACCATCAATACTGGTAGGATTTTAAGAAGACATTGGCTGATCATGTCATCTGACCCTAAGCTTCGATTCACTAAATAACTTACCCCCATGGTAGGTTATAAAAGGAGCACCATCTTCTCGACCTGTTGGTACGCACGGATCCCAAACAGTGCTATCAGAGTAAACAGAAGGTGAACATCTAGGGAAGCTACCATTGCGTGGGTTGTATGACATGTAATGGACTTACCTCAACAAAGAAATTCCATCATCCTCACACGAATAAAGTGTACACTATCAGACATTCAATCACCTGTACCACCACACATGTGATCTACTTGCTTATGTGTCCTTGCTCAAAGTTCTATGTGGGTAAGACGAAGGGTACCCTGAGAGAACGCATGGCCAACCATAGACTGGGTATACGCCAGGTGCTGATAAAGGGCTTGTCAGATCAACCTGTGGCATCGCACTGTGCAGAACAGAGACTCGGTGGCATCAATCAGATATACCCTGTGTCAGGATACGTATGGGTTACATCCTATCTCAATCTGGCCCTTTAACTAAAGTAGCTGACCAAACTATAAATAGCTCCTCCTCCCATTATACCTGGTTGGATTATTGAGGATTTTCCACAGTCTGATCTGTTCCTTCAGCTGCAAATTCCTTATTCAGCAAATAACCTTGACATTACCAGTACAATTATTTACAGAAGTAACCACTTACTTGAACTCCTGATCTTCTGAGGTATTTCTCCAGAAACCATCTCTCAGCAGCAGCTGGGGAGAGACACATTGGAGGGTGACGTCATCAGCCACAGCCTTCCGAACACTCTGTTTACACTCCACTGGTCGCTTTGCTCTCCTCAGTCAGCGTCTCAAACTTCAGAGTCTAACCGCATTCTGTGCACTACAGCTCCTATCAGGTCGTATCAGATCTTATACTAAAGTTTAACTGTTACCGCTCAACTGAAATTGAATCACTTACCTCCTGTCTTGGCTTGTTCATAGCAATATCTACATTTGTTTGAATTCTATATGTTGCATTCCATTTGCTGCATTACGCTTCCTATGTGTATATGTTAACCTTGCTGCTGATTTCATTATCGCCTATTCCATCTTGCTTGATATTGTAATAGGCTCTTCATGTACATAAGGTTTTATCTCAGACAAGTAATTTTGTATACTAACAGTTATCACTACCATACCATCGTAGCTTTGCATATCCCCAAACTTAAGCTTATCTTGATGCTAACCATATGCCACTCTGTGAATTAATCAGTAACACCGGTGTGTTCGCTCTGATAACTGTAGTTGTGGCTATAAGAGGACAGCAAGGCAACATCGACTATTTCCAATAGTTGTTACCTTGCTGTTACAAATTTAAACAAATCTTACAAGATATTTGCTATACCTTTGACCACATCTAAAGAATATTAGAATTGTGATACCCTGATAGACCATGTGCTGAAACCGGAACGAGGTGGAGATCGGGATAAAACCCTACTGTACAGAGAGGCCCAGTGGATCTACAGACTGGGAACCATTGCCCCAGGTGGATTGAATTTGGTACCAGATTTCAAGGGGTTAATCTGCCATGAACCTAGGGTGCAGATATGTAGCATGATATGATGTGTCCCTGATGGGCTGATGGCACAGTGGGGTGCTACCCGCGCATTTGGGGTATCACATGGGAACCCTGATCCAGTGGAGGGGATCCGAGGATGGGGTACCCCTGTTACTTGCTAGATGAAGTTACCCAGTAATAAAGAGATAAAAACATGTGACTTGAAGTCTGGGAGGTACACATGGGAAGGATCTACATACAAACATATCTGATTATGCCCATCGACTTATGCCCATCTATGGACAGACAGTATTGAAGCAAAAGATGTGCCACTTGTAAATGAATAAGAGATTATGATTGAAGATGAACAGTCCATAAGTACTATCTGCTTGTTTATGTGTTTTTATGTTTATTACTATTTTTTTTACTTATAGATTAAAATGTAGGTATAATATTCTAGCATCACTAACCTGGTTTTTATATCAGGGAAAACCGGATCTATAAATCCAGGGGATATATATATGGGTGTAAAGAAATGGTGCTGCACCTTAATGAAGTTAGTTATATTTTAATATGGCTATATGAGTATAGAGTGACAATGCTAGAAATTTTACATAAAACTCCTGTTTAGCTTTGTATACTTTAAGTAGCCACACATTCACTGTGTATATCCACCATTTACACAATTGTTGTTCAATATGGGACAGGAATAGATCCTGACCAATTTGTTAGTTGCACACAGAGAAACCGGAAGTGACGTTATTACAACTTCCGGTTTGACGATTTTGTGAAATCCAAGTTGTAATGAGGTGAATGTCCTTGTTGGTACAATGGATATGTGTTGTGAATATGTTTCACTTGATTTATATAAACAATATACACATTAGGGAGTTATTTGTTAATAAGATGTACCTGGCTAAACCGGAAGTGGAGAATCGTTGCACTTCCTGTTTGGGATTGATTGGAACGCAGAGATGCATTCCAAGTACACTATTTGGCACAAATTTGGTTTGGAGTGGAAGGTATGTGTTTGCTGTGTTGTATATAATGTGCTATTGTTAACACATTTGTTCACTGTTTTTTGATCTGCGGAAAGGGACTTGAGTTCCCTGAAACGTCATCCATTAAAGCTGACTTTTTTTCATGCAAATCCTGAGAGTGCAATATTTGTTGGAACTATATATATATATATATATATATATATATATATATATATATATATATATATATATATAGTAGTTGGTGGTGTGGATGCACTCTCACTCGAAGTTTTCAACTGCCTGAAAAGCACTCACTGGACTTCGGTCAACTTCACAGCAAACAAAACTTTATTCCTGTAATGTTTCGGGATACACTCTCAGACTGGACTGGGTACACATCCTATGATTTTTTGGATAGAAAATAGTGTATATGTGCGCTAGAAGAAAGCTATAGGGTTAATTGTAATTTCAAATATTTGATGTATATCAAATGATCATAAGTGAAATGAAAATATTTGCAAAATGTTTGCAAAAATTTGTGCGAAGTGTGTTTGCAAATTATTTGCCAATAGAAAATAGAAAATAATAAAATAGAAAATAATTTAAAAATGTGTTATTTGTGCTTGCATGAAACAAAATCGTCAACAAAGGATAACTATAAAAAATAATAGAATTTTCAACAAACGCTGACTATAATATCAAAAAATAATTGAATGTAATATGCGTAGTAGGCAGGCGGAAAGTCGGAATGTTTTTTTTTAAATGAAAAGAAATTAGTGCCTAAGTAGGGACACACCTACACACTAACGTGTCACGACACACAGTTTGGAAAGCACTGCTCTAGACAATAATGTGGGTAACAAGTGTGGGTTGAAACATGAAGATCAAGACTGGGTTGTAACAATTCCACTAATAACCACGCCAATATGTACTGCCACTAAGTAAGGAATAGAACTGGGATGTGTGGCTCGTATTTTTAGGTACAGCTGTAAAGTTCTAGTGCCATTGTTTCAATTTTGCCTCTATTCAGAAATCCAAACCTTTTCTATCTGTACTTTTATCTATAACATATGTGTGTTTAGAAAAAAATCTGCATGCTTCCTTAAAGGGACAGTCTAGTCCAAAATAAACTTTCATAATTCAGAAAGGGCATTTAATTTTAAGCAACTTTCTAATTTACTTTAATCACCAATTTTGTTTTGTTCTCTTGGTATTCTTAGTTGTAATTTCTTAGACACTGAAGACCACCTCTTATCTGAATGCACAGTTTTTCACCACTAGAGGGCATTCTTTCATGTGTGTCATGTTGAGTTACCTAGGAGTCAGCACTGATTGGCTAAAATGTCAAAAGAACTGAGATAAGGAGGCAGTCTGCAGAGGCTTAGATACAAGGTAATCACAGAGTTAAAAAGTGTATTATTATAACTGTGTTGGTTATGCAAAACTGGGGAATGGGTAATAAAGGGATTATCTATTTTTTTTAAACAATAAAAATTCTGGTTTCTGACTGTCCCTTTAAAATCCTCCAGGGGTTAAAGCAAAAGCATTTAAATACAGACTAAAATATCCTATTGTAATGAAATCTATTATGTGACTCAGCATCCAGGCTAATTCATACCTTCACTGAGAAAACACATTGCTAATTATAAAAGGTTACAGATGACATGTCATGCTATTACAATTTCCCTCAGCAGCCTTAACATCTATTCCTGCAAAGCTCATAATGTTTAATTGGTCTGCTGATTATTTCTTTCCAGAAAGGGAGAAAAAGAGATTTTAAGGGAATGATCCAATTTAAACTATCAGAGCAACAGTTGTATCTAAAGTGACAGAAAGAGAAGTGTAAAGAGCGGACCTGTTATTTGGTTTTCAGCAAACTATAATAAAGAGATAATAACTTAGATTCACAGACTTTAGGAACAGAACAGAGACAAATTCTCACAGTTTGTATGTTATCCTGTTGTGCTGTTTATCTTATCTTTAAAGAGATATGAAACCCAAAAAAATATTTTGTGACTCAGACAGAACATACAATTTTAAAAAGGTTTCCAATTTAAATCTGTTATCAAATTTGCTTTGTTCCCATGATATTCTGTGTTGAAGAGATACCTAGGTAGGCATCTGGAGCACTACATGGCAGGAACATTCTTGCAAAACCGCTGCCAAATAGTGCTCCAGACTCATGCTCGCTCCTGAGCTTTCATCCCTGTTTTTCAATTAAATGAAAAATTGAGAACAGAAGTAAATTAGAAGGTTGTTTAAAATGACATGCTCTGTCTGAATCATGGAAGGAAAATTTAGGGTTTCATATCCCTTTAAGTGAATCTGATGTATAAATAAAATGTGTCTCACAAGAACCTCTCTGATTGTTAGTGAATTTGCTGTAGGCTTTCTGTAATGTTTATGGTAACTGTAACTAATTGTCAGGGTTCCTTTATCATGTATTGGTGGGTCGCCATGGTAATAAGGTTTTTTTGTTTTGGTTTTCTGGATTTTTGCATCATTTTTCCATGGTGCTTTTGTTCCTACATCATTTATTTTAGTCCATTTTTGGTGCAAGTTTTTCCTGCATCAGTTATTTTTTTATGGCGTAATCTGCGTCATCCTTGTGCAGGGTTGATTGGAGATTCTATTTCAGCCTGCTGTCTATCCTGGACCAATTTGACTATTCAGTTTATTTGTTCCATTGCCTGCTATTGCTCTGCTCCTATTGGTTTTGACCTTGGCCTGTGACACTTCTTTGTCTCCTGATTGATTCCTGCCTCCGACAGAAAGTTACTGATCTTTGCTTGATTCTGCCTCTTCTTGCTCACTGGTATGGTTTCTCCTGCTTGGAAACAAGTTTTAACCTGGCCCTAATGACTAAAAGTAATACCCAGCACCAAAAGTGTTAAAAAAGTTATCCCTTTCAAAGACTGAAAAACAGAATTTATGCTTACCTGATAAATTACTTTCTCCAACGGTGTGTCCGGTCCACGGCGTCATCCTTACTTGTGGGAAATATCTCTTCCCCAACAGGAAATGGCAAAGAGTCCCAGCAAAGCTGGCCATATAGTCCCTCCTAGGCTTCGCCCACCCCAGTCATTCGATTGACGGACAGGAGGAAAAATATAGGAGAAACCATATGGTACCGTGGTGACGGTAGTTAGAGAAAATAATTCATCAGACCTGATTAAAAAAACAGGGCGGGCCGTGGACCGGACACACCGTTGGAGAAAGTAATTTATCAGGTAAGCATAAATTCTGTTTTCTCCAACATTGGTGTGTCCGGTCCACGGCGTCATCCTTACTTGTGGGAACCAATACCAAAGCTTTAGGACACGGATGAAGGGAGGGAGCAAATCAGGTTACCTAAACGGAAGGCACCACGGCTTGCAAAACCTTTCTCCCAAAAATAGCCTCCGAAGAAGCAAAAGTATCAAATTTGTAAAATTTGGCAAAAGTGTGCAGTGAAGACCAAGTCGCTGCCTTACATATCTGATCAACAGAAGCCTCGTTCTTGAAGGCCCATGTGGAAGCCACAGCCCTAGTGGAGTGAGCTGTGATTCTTTCAGGAGGCTGCCGTCCGGCAGTCTCGTAAGCCAATCGGATGATGCTTTTAAGCCAAAAGGAAAGAGAGGTAGAAGTTGCTTTTTGACCTCTCCTTTTACCAGAATAGACGACAAACAGAGAAGATGTTTGTCTGAACTCTTTTGTAGCTTCTAAATAGAATTTTAGAGCACAGACTACATCTAAATTGTGTAGCAAACGTTCCTTCTTTGAAACTGGATTCGGACACAAAGAAGGTACAACTATCTCCTGGTTAATATTTTTGTTGGAAACAACCTTTGGAAGAAAACCAGGCTTAGTACGCAAAACAACCTTATCTGAATGGAACACCAGATAGGGCGGAGTACACTGTAGAGCAGATAACTCTGAAACTCTTCTAGCAGAAGAAATAGCAACCAAAAACAAAACTTTCCAAGATAATAACTTAATATCTATGGAATGTAAAGGTTCAAACGGAACCCCTTGAAGAACTGAAAGAACTAGATTTAGACTCCAGGGAGGAGTCAAAGGTCTGTAAACAGGCTTGATCCTAACCAGAGCTTGAACAAATGCTTGAACATCTGGCACAGCTGCCAGTCGTTTGTGTAGTAAGACAGATAAAGCAGAAATCTGTCCCTTTAGAGAACTCGCAGATAATCCTTTATCCAAACCTTCTTGCAGAAAGGAAAGAATCTTATTCCATGGGAATCCCTTGGATTCACACCAACAGATATATCTTTTCCATATTTTATGGTAAATCTTTCTAGTTAATGGTTTTCTGGCCTGAACCAGAGTATCTATCACAGAATCTGAAAACCCACGCTTTGATAGAATCAAGCGTTCAATCTCCAAGCCGTCAGCTGGAGGGAGACCAGATTTGGATGTTCGAATGGACCCTGAACAAGAAGGTCCTGTCTCAAAGGTAGCTTCCATGGTGGAACCGATGACATATTCACCAGGTCTGCATACCAAGTCCTGCGTGGCCACGCAGGAGCTATCAAGATCACCAAGGCCCTCTCCTGTTTGATCCTGGCTACCAGCCTGGGAATGAGAGGAAACGGTGGAAACACATAAGCTAGGTTGAAGGTCCAAGGCGCTACTAGTGCATCCACTAGAGTCGCCTCTGTATCCCTGGATCTGGACCCGTAGCAAGGAACCTTGAAGTTCTGACGAGACGCCATCAGATCCATGTCTGGAATGCCCCATAATTGAGTCAACTGGGCAAAGATCTCCGGGTGGAGTTCCCACTCCCCCGGATGGAATGTCTGACGACTCAGATAATCCGCTTCCCAGTTTTCCACACCTGGGATGTGGATCGCAGATAGATGGCAGGAGTGATCCTCCGCCCATTGTATTATTTTGGTCATTTCTTTCATCGCTAGGGAACTCCTTGTTCCCCCCTGATAATTGATATACGCAATGGTCGTCATGTTGTCTGATTGGAATCTTATGAATCTGGCCTTTGCAAGCTGAGGCCAAGCCCTGAGAGCATTGAATATCGCTCTTAGTTCCAGAATGTTTATCGGGAGAAGCGACTCTTCCCGAGACCATAGTCCCTGAGCTTTCAGGGATTCCCAGACCGCGCCCCAGCCCACTAGACTGGCGTCGGTCGTGACAATGACCCACTCTGGTCTGCGGAAGCTCATTCCCTGGGATAGATGGTCCAGGGTCAGCCACCAATGGAGTAAATCTCTGGTCTTCTGATCTACTTGAATCACTGGAGACAAGTCTGTATAGTCCCCATTCCACTGTTTGAGCATGCACAGTTGTAATGGTCTTAGATGAATTTGTGCAAAAGGAACTATGTCCATTGCTGCAACCATCAACCCTACTACTTCCGTGCACTGAGCTATGGAAGGACGTGGAACAGAGTGAAGAACTTGACAAGTGCTTAGAAGTTTTGACTTTCTGACATCTGTCAGAAAAATCCTCATTTAAACAGAGCACACTTTATTACTGAATATGTGAAAAAGTATGAAGGAATTGTTCAAAATTTACCAAAATTTCACCACAGTGTCTTAAAGCCTTAAAAGTATTGCATACCAATTTTCAGAGCTTTAACCCTTAAAATAACGGAACCAGAGCCGTTTACAAATTTAACCCCTATACAGTCCCAGCTACAGCCTTTGCTGTGACCTAACCAAGCCCAGAGGGGAATACAATACCAAATGACGCCTTCTAGAAACATTTCCAACTACTTTCAGGTCCTCACACATGCATCTGCATGTCTTTTTATTTGGTTTGAGGATAAGTGAGACATGTGGAACCTTCCCCTTGGGGGTAGTTCCCTGAATTCCAGAAGATAACCCTGAGAAACTATTTCTAGTGCCCAGGGATCCTGAACATCTCTTGCCCAAGCCTGAGCAAAGAGAGAGAGTCTGCCCCCTACTAGATCCGGTCCCGGATCGGGGGCTACTCCTTCATGCTGTTTTGTTAGCAGCAGCAGGCTTCTTGGCCTGCTTACCCTTGTTCCAGCCTTGCATAGGTTTCCAGGCTGGTTTGGGCTGTGAGGCATTACCCTCTTGCTTAGAGGATGCAGAATTAGAGGCCGGTCCGTTCCTGAAATTGCGAAAGGAACGAAAATTAGACTTATTCTTGGCCTTGAAAGGCCTATCTTGTGGAAGGACATGGCCCTTTCCCCCAGTGATGTCTGAGATAATCTCTTTCAATTCTGGCCCAAAGAGAGTTTTACCTTTGAAAGGGATGTTAAGCAATTTTGTCTTGGATGATACATCCGCTGACCAAGACTTTAGCCAAAGCGCTCTGCGCGCCACAATTGCAAACCCTGAATTTTTCGCCGCTAATCTGGCTAATTGCAAAGCGGCATCTAAAATAAAAGAGTTAGCCAACTTAAGTGCGTGAACTCTGTCCATAACCTCCTCATATGGAGTCTCTCTACTGAGCGACTTTTCTAGTTCCTCGAACCAGAACCACGCTGCTGTAGTGACAGGAACAATGCACGAAATGGGTTGTAGAAGGTAACCTTGCTGTAAAAAATCTTTTTAAGCAAACCTTCCAATTTTTTATCCATAGAATCTTTGAAAGCACAACTATCCTCGATAGGAATAGTAGTTCGCTTGTTTAGAGTAGAAACTGCCCCCTCGACCTTAGGGACTGTCTGCCATAGTTCCTTTCTGGGGTCGACCATAGGAAATAATTTCTTAAATATAGGGGGGGGGGAACAAAAGGTATGCCGGGCTTCTCCCACTCCTTATTCACTATGTTGCAACGGCAAAGAGAATGACTGGGGTGGGTGGAGCCTAGGAGGGACTATATGGCCAGCTTTGCTGGGACTCTTTGCCATTTCCTGTTGGGGAAGAGATATTTCCCACAAGTAAGGATGACGCTGTGGACCGGACACACCAATGTTGGAGAAAAGATAGACTGTTTCTTCTGCTGATCTTCTTCATGTACATTTACGCTTCTGCCTAATTCCTTAGTCATATCCAGATTGTTAAGACAGTTATTACCACTTCTCAGCTTCTTCTTGGTACATTATTGAGAGGACAGTTGCCTTGCAACAACACATAACATATTTTAAATCGCGGAAATTATAAGAAGTTGAAGGGTTAGAGAATCTGGAACCAATTCACATGTGATAGCACTCAATTACATTTGTTACCACCCAGAAGGACATAGAGTATGACATGTTTTAGGAGAACCATTCTAGATTTTGCTAAGCTTCAACAATTATTTTTACAAATATTAACATTCAAATGTGGATTTCCATATACTATACTCGTCATTGCCAACTGTCCCAATTTACCAGGAAAAGTTATCATTGTCCTGTCTCATTGTATAATTGTCCTTGGAGTCTGTCTCACATTGTATAAATCTGCCTAGAGATATAAGCTTGGCCTGGATACATGATTGTAGGAATCACACATAAGGTTTTATGTATATAGTTGTGCATATTTTGGGGCCGATTTATCACAGCCCGAATTGACCTGAATACAGCTGTTTCCGCGTGAGCCTTCAGGCTTGCGGGAAACGGTAGTTAAGAAGCAGCGGTCTTAAGACTGCTGCTCCTTAACTCGTACGCCTCCTCTAAATCTGCGGACATCAATTCACCCAATCTAATATGATCGGGTTGATTGACACCCCCTGCTAGCGCCATTTTGGCCGCAAATCTGCAGGGGGCGGCATTGCATAAGCGGCTCACCAGAACTGCTTGTGCAATGTTAAATGCTGACAGTGTATGCTGTCAGCATTCAGCGATATTTGGCTGTAGCAGATCATGTCCGCCAGACATTGATAAATTGGCCCCTGTGTATTTGTATTGGTTATTTTGGGACAAAGTATAGTAAGTAGAGGTAGGGAAACTGTTAGGGTGTAATTAATACCACCATAACAATTCTATAGAAATTAGCATTCAATGTAATTTTTGAATGTTACTGTTGAATATTAAAAAGTTTTCATTCTCCCTAGTCCTGACTGTCTCCTCTCTCTCTGCACGTTGCAACTGTCAATATCTTGTAGATATATTTTCTTCATGTCCTTACATTTAATTGATGGTGATAATGTGTCCTGTATAGTTTTTTTCTTTATTTGGACTATTGATTGTCATCATAAAGGTTCATGACTGTTATTAGCACCGGGAATGCCATCTTGTTTTTTGAGTCCGAGCATGCTGATTGGTGGTTGATATTATTGTTAATGGTTGACCTGTGGGTATTGAGAATGTATCAGGTGATTTTGTCTTTTGAATTCAATGGGTTGGATTTATTAATGGTCGAGTGGACATGATTCACTGTAGCGAATCATGTCTGCTCAACCACGCTAAATGGCAACATCATACGCTGACGGCATTTAACATTGCTTAAGCATTTCTGGTGAAATGCTTGTGCAATTCTGCCCCCCTGCTCACTGGCAGTCAATCAGTCGGATCGGATTGTGATAATTTCAGTCCGCCACCTAAAAAGTGGGCAGAGAAGTCTTACAACCGCTGCTTCTTAACTTCCGTTTCAGGCGGAGCTGAAACAATGGGGCTTCGCTGCAGCATCCGCTGCTTAATAAATTTACCCCAATGTGTCTATTTTACTGTTGATATTTAGTCAATAACTTGCCAATAACGGGGGGATTGTTATAGCCAAAGTCAAATCTGTCCATGCATCAAATGGGTGACTTTTCTGATATTTGATCCAATATTGTTTCAGATATGAGAATGATATTATTGTGTGCTTTGTGAAAATTCTGATGTTAAAGGGATAGTCTAATCGAAATGTTACTTTCATGATTCAGATAGAGCATGCTATTTTTTTCTTTTTTTTCTTTTTTATTAACCAACAGAGGGTGACATTATGCAGTAGTACAAATTCGGTTCATGGCAATATTTAAAGAGATGAAAAACAAAAACACTTGTCCTCATCTTGAGGTTCAAATAATTTCAGCAGAAGAAAACAAAGCAAGCTATGTAAAATAATATTTGACCCACAGTTTCTCCCACCTGTGAAAAGGCAAGTGTTATCTTCTTTCAGGTCTAAATCTGAAAACAAAACCTTATTCCCTTAAGTCGCCCTGTGTTGGGATTTTCTAATTTTTGATTGAAAAAAAAAAATAAGATAATCAACCAAAATCCTAAAAAAGAAAAGGAAAAGAAAGAAGGAAAAAAAAAAAAAAAAAAAAAAAAAAAGGGGGAAGGAAAAAGAAAGGAGAAAAAAAAAAAAGGAAAAAAGACAATTCTACCAAATACCTAACAGGGTCATTTCTGAATTTTGAAAAGGAAAGATCATATAATCTCTATCATTTTCGGGTAGTGATTTAATATATATTGCCCATTTATTAAATAATTTCCTAATGTCCTCTTCATTGTTAATGTCTGTGTCTTTTTGTTCTAGTAAGCATTGTTTCTTGAGGCAATTTTGAATTTCCTGCACACTTGGTACCGAGCGCATTTTCCATTTTTTGCATATCAAATATCTGGTGGCTAATATAGAGATAGATATCAATTTATCATTAGGGTGGTGTTTAATTAAATTATCAATGCATAATATGATCTGAAATAAAGTAAAAGATATAGGTGGAATTTTCAATACCTTATTCAGCCAATATTCAAGTTTGCGCCAAGTATTTCTCACTTTTGGGCAAGACCAGAACATATGCACTATATTAGCTGCTGGGAGAGAGCATTTTGGGCATTTGTTAAAACCCAGGTTGTGCACCTTAAAACCCATCTCCGGAGTGAAGTATGCTCTGTGGAGCAGTTTAATATGTGCTTCGCGCCATGTGGCAGATAAAGTTATTTTAGCCACTTTTACTATAGAGTGTTGCAAAATTTTTGAGTCGACCCTATTCTGTGGTAGAGATAAAGTCCATGATTCAGCAATCCTTAACAGGTTACAGTTGCCCCTACTGCCAACCAATAACTGATAGGCCACAGAGATAGACATATAATCAACCTTCATAAGTGTAAGCCAGTTTTCTACCTTGCCTAATTTCCAACCCCAGCCCTCTTCTCTGACTATTTCAGCCAGGAAATGCCTTACCTGTAAATAGGCAAAGAAGTCTTTGTTAGGCAAAATAGATTCTCTTTTCAGTGCTTCAAATGTTTTAATAATTTTCCTATCAGCATCTATCAGCAAGATCATTCTATTTAGCCCTTTCATATGCCATCTATTGAAAACCTCCGAATGTAATCAAGGTTGGAATTTTGGGTTCCCTATCAGGGGAAGGTAGTACGAAGCCTTGAAATTAATTGAAAGAATTTTTGCAATTTTCCACCATGCCCTGATGGGGTTATAAATAACTTTTAATTTTTTAATTTCTGGGGGCAACTCCTTAGGGGGGGAGTGTATAAGTGATAAAGGATGGTATGGATCACATATATTGGCTTCCAACTGGTTATTTAGGATGTAATCTTTAGACAGAATCCAACTAGCCACTATCCGCGCTAGAAAGCTAAGATTGTATGCTCTAATGTCTGGGAGTGCTAAGCCCCCATAGTCACGTGAGAGGGAGAGTTTATTAAGAGATATTCGTGCTCTTTTCCCTTGCCAGAGAAATTGTCTGATTAGGCCATTAATCATACGTATATCTTTTTCAAAAAGGATTACTGGGACATTCTGCAGTATATATAGCAGTTTCGGGAGGAGAATCATTTTAACCAATGCTATCCTTCCTGAAATTGAAAGTGGCAGACTTTGCCAAGTTCTAAGTTTTTCCTTAAATTGGCTAATAATTGGGGGAATGTTAAGCTCATATACCAAATCTGAGTTCGCAGGAATAATTATTCCTAAGTATTTAAATGATTCTGTTACTCTTTTAAACGGATTCTCCAGACATGAATCCTTATTCCTGCGGATCCAGAGAATTTCTGATTTAGATGCATTTATTTTATACCCAGAGAAGGTGCCGAATTGATCAATTATCTGCATCAGTTTTGGAATATTAACCTTGGTATTTGATAGATACAGCAAGACATCATCTGCATATAAACCTATTTTCATCTCATGATTTAGGATCTTTATTCCCTCTAAACTTTGCCTTATCGTAATAGCCAGGGGCTCAATGGCAATTTTAAACAGAAGCGGGGAGAGAGGGCAGCCCTGGCATGTTCCTCTTTCAAGAGTTATTGATGGGGATATCGTACCGTTAGTTATTAAGCTTGTAGCTGAACTTTTATAAAGACTCTCTACGAATTGGGGGAATTTGCCCTTGATTCCAAATTTCAACAAGGATGTGTTAAGATGTTTAAATGTAACAGAGTCAAACGCTTTTTCTGCATCAATGGATAAAATAGCCATATCTGATACCCCAGTGTCTTCCTCTCTCCCCGCCAAGATCTTTTCGTAATATTCCAAAGTAACCAATACCTCCCTAATTTTGGCCGAGGAGTTTCGTCCATTCATAAAGCCGGCTTGATCCGGATGAACCACTTTAGGCAAAATTAACTGTAGTCTAGATGCTAAGATAGACATTAAAATCTTGTAATCTGAATTAAGTAAGGCTATTGGTCTATATGATTCTTTAAGCCTAGGGTCTTTTCCTGCTTTAGGGATTAAGGTTGTGTGGGAGAAGGAAAATGAAGCTGAGACTGGTTTGCCTTTGATATAGTATTCGTTATATAAGTTTGTTAAATATGGGGCACTTTCTTCCACTAGTATTTTATAAAGTTCGCCAGGTAGTCCGTCCGGACCAGCCGCCTTATTAATCGGTAGTTTAGAGATTGCCACCTTTACTTCTTGAACCGATATAGGAGCATTGAGGCTGACGATGCAGTCATCAGTTAATGAGGGGCTAACAATCTTATTCCAAAACTCCGCAGATTTATCTTGGTCATAACCGTTATCAGAATATACATTTTGATAATATTTCACTAATATAGTTGCAATCTTATCAGGATCTAAAATTCGCTTTCCCTTATCTAAGAGCTCTTCAATATAAGGGTGTTTTTTTCATTATTAACTAGTCTAGACAGCATCTTTCCAGATTTATTCCCAAATCTGTAGAATTTAGCCTGAGGTTTTAGTTCTTTCTGCACTTGTTGGGTTAAGATAAATGTGTCCCTAGTTTCTTTGGCTCGCACATACTTAGCCCAGTTTAAGGCATTTTTATGCAGTAAGAATTTATTATATGAGTTAGATAGTGCCTTATTTATTTCTTTTTCTCTTGTCTTTAGTTTTTTAGTTAGAGCGATATTATAGGTTAGTATTTCTCCTCTGAGAACCGCCTTAGCGGTATCCCAGAGCAGTTCTGGGCGTTCAATATATTCATAGTTGAACTGTATAAATTCCTCAAACTTCGACCTAAGATGGGTTTTAAATTTCATATCCGTTACTAAGTAATGTGGAAAAAAAAAGCAGAGATTTAATTTGCGGCCGTTTCAACTGAATGTGCAAAGAAATAGGGGCATGATCTGATATTGATATGGGAAGGATACTTGCTTGCACCGTTATAGGCCCTATACGCTCGTCTATAAGGAATAAATCTATTCGTGAAAGAGTTTTATGTGCTTTTGAAAGACAGGTGAATTCCTGTACATCCGGGTTTTGAATACGCCATATATCCCGTAGTGCTAAATTTTGTTTTATTTTCTTGATCATTTTAAATTCTAAATTATCCTTTTTCTGTTTTTTCTGTTTCGTAGTTTCTCGAAGCCTGTCTAATGGGCATTGCGGCGCCATATTAAAATCCCCACCAATAATGAGGTGTCCCTGACTATATAGTAATAATTTAGATTGTATTGTATTCCAAAATTCTGAATCAAAAGTGTTGGGGCCATATATATTACATAGTGTATAGGTATCCTGGGCGAGTTTTATTTTTAGCAGAACGAATCTTCCCTCTGGATCGGGCTCGCAGTGCACAACCTCGATTTGGGTTTTTTTCCCTATTAAGATAGCTACTCCCCTTTTTTTTACCAATACTTGGTGAGAAGAACACTTCTTTAACCCATGAGGTTTTGAGTTTAGAGGATTCCTCTATGTTAAGATGTGTTTCTTGGATTAGCCCTATGTCCGTCTGGGACTTCATTAATTGTGTCAATATAGCTTTTTGCTTAATAGGGGTAGAAATCCCTCCCACGTTCCATGATACAATCCTAAGTTTTTCTATTTTCTTGTAATTTTAAACCTACTCTGAGGTGAAACAGCAAGGAAGGGGAGAGGAGAAAAAAAAAAAAGTGAAAAAAAGAAAAGAAAAAGGCCACAGCGAGACCCCCGCAAGGAGGGGGGGGGGGAGCTCAAGCAATTTCCCTAAGTGCCCCATCTATCTCTGAGTGACGGGATTAAACCCACGATTAGGCCTACTCTGTCGGAGCTAACCCCTTCGGTACTGGTGGGTCCAAAGTTGTAAATAATTTATCTGCCGCGACAGCCTCCACAAAAAAATGTGTAACATCCTTCACTGTTACTTTAAGTTTAGCAGGAAAAATTATGGTGGCATCCAGGCCATGTTTTATAAATTTAGTGCACATTGGTGCCAGATCTTTCCATTTTAAGGCTGTTTCAGCCGAGAAATCCTGAAAGATTAAAATTTTAGCACCATCAATAATAAGTGGCTGAATTTTACGGAATTGTTGTAAAAATTTAAGTTTGTCTTGATAATTAAGTAGTTTGGCAATTATAGGTCTAGGTCTGGTAAGATTGTTATTAGATGTACGGGGTGGACCAAGCCTGTGTGCCCTCTCTACCAAGACTTGGCGGTATGTCGACGGATATTTGAGAGCTTTAGTGAGAGTGTCTGAGATAAAGAGGACCAAGTCCCCATACTGGCTCTCTTCTGGGAGTCCTATTATTCTAATGTTGTTCCTTCTACTACGGTTTTCTAGGTCTTCCAGCCTAGATAAGGTTTTTTGAATACTTATACTCATGTTTTCGAATTTGGAGCCATACGAGGTAGTAAGGTCCTCTAAATCAGACACTCTCTGCTCAGCCTCCTGTAGCCTTGCTGAAAATTATCTTATTTCTTCTGTTAAAGCCGTTATATCTTGTTTGATTTCTGCTTTTAAAGCGTCAAACTTAGGGGAGAGGGCCTCTGAGATGCTGACAACCAGAGTCTGAATGTTCAATGCTTCAGGTGTAGCTATGTTTATCATGGTAGATTGGGCATCAACAACTGGATCTTGCGTGCCCTTGGGCTTTCTGTCCCTATGTCTTACTGCCATAGTTGGGGAAGGTGTTTTGGCCGAGATGCCAAGAAACTTAACCATGTATCAGGTGTGGTTAAGTGGTGAAAAAAGGGTGGGTCAGGAATAAAAAAAATAATTTTAGAAATCTAGTATATAGCCGTGTAGGAAGAGCAAGAGAAATTAATTTTAATTTAAGGCCTCTAAGTGTTTGCTTTACACTTGGACTTTATAAAAAAGAGTGTTTATTTTAGTGTACAGTTAAACTCAAGTAAGTGAAAATTACCGGAGTAATGAGCTTTAATAAGTGAACCTTAATCTAATTTAAATTCAAATTCAAAAAAAGGGGTGACCCAAAGCGTTGGCAGAAGGTTATTCAGGACATTATGCACCTAGGTAAAATATCAATTTTTGTTTGCCAGTGTGTGAAGGTTTTCCTATACCAATAACTAAGCTCTTTAAGGAAAATGGGATACCCAGATACCTGAAATAGCAAAAAAGGTATCAAGCCTGGTCCAGAGAAACTTTAATATAGGCTGCTATCTCAGGCAATATTTAGAGAGCAGTGAAATGAGGCAACTCATCCCCTTAGTTCAATTGATCCTTACAAGGGGGTGTTTGAAAATTGTAGGGCGATCTTAGAAAAAATATATATCAGCTAATCTACACAGGTAACACTTTTTTATAAGCCTAGTCTTATCATCACTTAGCCACTATGAAAAAATAGAAAAAAATACCAAACTAAGTATAATTTCCTGTGGTTTAGCCTAGATAGTTCAAAACTTATTTCAGTTATATCTAAACAACCAGTGTTCTTTCAAAGAGTATTTATATGATTCAATAAGCTATTTGAAGCTTATAATATAGTAGCAAAAAAAAATAAAAAAAAATTACTTTTAACCTTTTAGTATATGCAATTTAAATAACCTAGAAACCTGTAATATAACCAGTCCTCATTCGGTGGAGTAAAGCATAGATAAAAGCAGCAATCATTGGTTATGACTTTCAGATAAGAACAAGAAAAAAAAGACAAACAATAGTCCAGAGAAATGAAAATTTCATGTGATATAGTCAATATTATTTTCAGTGTAGCTTCAATATGTTTTAGACCATTAGTACACAAGGTAGATTAGTATGTCATTGTATGCTTGTAATCCTGTGGCCTTCTATCACTGTTTTTATCAAGTATAGTGAAGGGAAATCTCTCAGTTGATGTTGTGGCCTCCCTTTTACAGCTGGTCTTTAATCCACTGTAAGCGGTCTGGGATTTTTATGCCAGGTTAACTTCGCTGGTAATCCCTGCAATAATTTACAATGTGTCCCACGCTCTTCTTAAATCTCGTACTCAAGAGCCTTCCTTAGTAGGGTGTTTCAGATTTTTAAACCCTGATGGCCCCCTCCATTTTACTTCAATTCCCCCCTCTAAAAAGTTCTCGTGTGACGGTGCCGTTGTTAGTGTCAAAGTTAGTATACTATGAATGAGACTCACCCCTTCGAAAGCTGACCACTGGTTCTGTTGCTCACCTCTGTATTGTATCCTTCGGAGCAGAGGAGATCGTTACCTCTGTTTCCCAGCACCTCTGTGAAGTGCGGCTTCCGCAGTCGGCTCTCCTCACGCAACGTCGGTGGGAGGAGAGAAACCGGCGTCTCACCGGGCGCCGCCGCGAGCCAGGAAGGAACAGCCTCTCCACCGATAATCCGCTCCAGGGCGAAAGCCACCCCCCTCCCGCGCAGCACCGGTGGGGGAGGGAGAGAAGAAACAGAGAGGCCGGCCAGCAACCCAGCAGGTAAGACCACCGGTCAGCAGCAGGTCTAATCAGAGAGGCACAGGGGGTCCAAATTCGTCAACCAGAGTCCGCTGGAAGATAGAGGGGGGAAGGGAGCTTTTTACCTTATCCAAAGAAAAGTTCCATAGGGCAAGTAGACGGAGACCCAAGTCCCAGTACGGAGCTGGAGGGTAAAACAAAAAAAGTCCAAATTAAGCTGAGAGTGACAGGCAGGTATTGCCTATATAAAAAGTCCAGATAGATGGGGACAAATGCCAGTGGAATGACAAGCCACTGGGAAAGGTTCCGGAGCAAATCTTTTTAGCTGGCCTAAGGATAGTAGCTCACTAGCCAGGAGCAAGGCGCGGAGATCCACCGCCAAAATCTGTGGGCCTGGAGCTGCAATCTGAGCTACACCTGCGTAGCACACCTGTGCAGCCACACCTGTGTAGCTCCACCTCCACCGGATACCTGAGCATGCTATTTTAAGCAACTTTCTAATTTACTCCTATTATCAAATTTTCTTCGTTCTCTAAGTATCTTAATTTGAAAACGCAAGAATGTAATATTAATAATATAATGATCTACTAGATTGGAATCAACTCCATAATTATATGCAAGTCAGTGTCAGACTAAGGTCTTCATGGGCCTGGAGCTGACAATTTTGGGGGGCCTATTTTTGAAATTGCACAAAACACTAAGTCAAAAACACAAACTTACACAGTGACACACACACTGATCCATTTTTTTTTTTATATTTCTTTTTATTTGAATAAGCCAACAAACATAAAAAAAACATAGCTCAAATAATATATGCCACGCAGGGCAAAAAAAGGCAATTTTGACCAGAATAGTTGTTTATAGTACATAGATACCGATCTGTACTTAACAAACTTAAATCTTATATGCATAAAAAATTAGTATCCGAAACATATAGTTGACTTAAAAAAAAAAAAAAAAAAATGTAACTGGTTATTTCACAATAGACATTCCAAAACATCTTCAAAGTACTTATATGTTCCATATAACTCTTTAAACCGCACACAATAGATTCTCCGGAAGACGCAGCTTCCATCATAATACTAATAATAAAATCACAGCTCCCATTAGACTTTATACTTTAAATTTTAAATCTCAAAACAAATAATACATTTGTGTACACTCTGATTATTTCTTCCTTTTTGGAAGATATATGGAACAACTAAAGTATTCACCACAAATAACTAACAAGCCAAGACAAAACTGAACACACACACACAAACAACAAAAACAGAAAAAGAAGAAAAAAAAAAAAAAAAAAAGAGGACATAATTCCCCTTCTCTCCTCACCCCTCCAGACGTACCCCTCAAGACTGTTTTATCCAACTATGTGGAAAAACATTCAATAAAGTAAATTCCGCATAGCTTACTGATGATAAAAAGGGGGCAAGAATCAATTTTTGACTGGGAACTGGGTAAGTTAAAATGACTGGGGACCATCTCCATAAGAACTTTTTAATTCTATTCTCCGAGGCATCATATAGATGGAATGATTCAAAGACAATTTGATCTTGAAGTGTTTTAAACACCATAGCTAATCCTGGTGGAGACTTACTTTTCCAATTTCTAAGTATACAGTATCTAACTACTAATATGACTGTATTTATACTATTTATAGTATTACTATTGAAAGTGTCATTACGTGATAATAATAAATAATATCCTCCGCGGCTAACGCAATTGTAACACTGATGCATTATACACAGACACTGACACACACACAGTGATGCATTATACACAGACACACTGATGAATTATACTCAAACATTGAAACACACACACTGATGCATTATACACAGACACTGATGCACTATACACAGACAAACACACACTGATGCATTATACTCAGACACTGACACACACACACTGATGCATTATACACAGACACTGAAGCATTATACACAGACACACACATACTGATGCATTATACGCAGACACTGACACACACACACGGATGCATTATACACAGACACTGATGCATTATACACAGACACACACACACTGATGCATTATACTCAGACACTGACACACACACACACACAGATGCATTATACACAGACACACACTGATGCATTATACGCAGGCACACACACACTGATGCATTATACTCAGACAGTGACACACACACTGATGCATTATATTAAGACACTGACACATTATATACAGACACACACACACTGATACATTATACACAGACACTGATGCATTATACTCAGACACTGACACACACACTGATGCATTATATTAAGACACTGACACATTATATACAGACACACACACACACTGATACATTATACACACACACTGATACATTATACACAGACACTGATGCATTATACACATACATTGACACACACACACATACTGACACATTATGCACAGACATTGACACACACGTACCGACGCATTATACACAGACACTGACACACACACACACTGACAAACAGCCACTGACACACACTTATACATGTATATATACATACATACATGTACTAACACACACTGATTTGGTTAACTAATATAAGGAGATGATCTGAAGATGGAATACGTGTACTTTATTTTTTTTATTTTTATAATAAAAGTGCAATCCAAAATATAAAATTAAAAGGAGTCACCTTAAATTAGCCCATCCAGAATTCTTTTTATATAATTGAGGTGAGTGTATAAAGTAAGTGCTTATTGAGAAAATTATTTCACAATCTTGATAACTTTCAGTTATTCTAAGCATGTACTGTATATATGCTTGTGCAGTGATGTCTTGCTCAGACAAAACATTTTGTATTCATTTTTATCTCATCTAAGTCTTTATTGATTCAAATAAAATGCAGATGTTTGTACAAATGCTTTCTTCTGATTGGCTAGCCAACTCGAACCTCACATGTGTGCAACATTGACTACATTTAACCTCTGTAATAGAAGAAATAATCAAAGCAGAAAAAACATCTGGAGAGCTTCCTTATTTTAATTTTTGTCAAAAGAGTAACCCTGTACACCCCACCACACCAATAATTCTCAAGGTTTTAGTTTATATTGTTTTTATATATTTGTTTTATTATTATTTTTTTTGTAGAAAGGGTAAAAAAAAGGAAGACAAAAATAATTTGAGTTTAATGCAACATTTTCACAACTCATGTGAACTGGAATGGTGTCCTACATTACACAAATAAATGTAATATTGATAAGATCATTCCATCTGTTAATTCACCCAAGAAGAAGCTCTTTAATCCTCAAGAAACTCTGGTAGTTATCCTGAGCTATCTTGTATTTGTCCTTCTATGTCCCCACTAGACTAACTCCCTTCAGTACCATTTCTCAGAGAATAACCCATTTTGCTATATATTGAAATATATGAATGCACTTTCCCATTTACTGTATATCACTGTCCATGGAGAATACAGTACTATGTGGACTGTAAAACGATGTGATTGGTCATTCAACCAGAAATGCTCTTCATATATTTTGATGCATTTTATCCTAAAGTGCCTACAAAATCCCCATTTTCTATGTGTATCATACAAAGTAATCCCTTGTTGTTTTATTATTTGACTTTGCAGAGGTCATAACTCAAAACAAGGGACTTAATACCCACTTTTTTTTTTCTTTTAGGATTCAGGTAGAACATACAATTTTAAACAACTTTACAATTTACTTCTATAATCAAATTTGCTTCATTGTCTTGCTATCCTTTGCTCGAGGAGCAGCAATGCACTACTGAGAGTTAGCTGAACACATCTAGTTAGCCAATCACAAAAGACAAATGTGTGCAGGCACCAATCACCAGCTAGCTCCCACTAGTGTAGGATATGTGCCTATTCTTTTTCAACAACAGATACCAAGGGAACAAAGTACATTTGAAAATAATTTAAAAGTGTCTTAAAATTACATGCTCTATCTGAATCACGCAAGTTTAATTTTGACTTTCTTATCACTTTAACATAAAGAAACTACTGATTTATGTATGTTACAAAGCTTGTTACATGTTAAAGACTTTGTCATGAGTTGGGTGTCTCAATACGTATACGCATAACTAGAGGGAGATATATAATAAAGTAAAGTAAACTGTACAGACTATTAATTATTAAAGCTCTGGCAAGGAAAGGATGTTATCCTCAGCAGCATGGATATCAAGTTCTTAACTAGTGCACACGGAATAAGTAAAATTGAACCAACAAACAGAAATAGTGAATATAAACAGCGCCTCTGCCATATAAAATTGGATGACAAACTATGGAGACTAAGCATCCATACACTAGGGACCAGTTTCATCAATTTATTAACTGAAGGGCCACCACAGTCAACTAGATTCCCAGTATGTGGGCTGTCCCCTATAAGAGGTGTTCATCCATGGAGTGTTATAAGTAAGCAACTATTAGTTTACTTTGGGATCAGCACATTTCTTTATACGTACGTTTTACAAAGTGAGCAGTATAGTTCTGGATGTACTTAGGACTTTCAACCAAAATATCTCTTTAAGTTGCTATTTGTTGTCCTCATAACTAAATTATTAAGATAATACATTCAGGCACTTATGTATGTGTCTATAAAACATGTTTAAGTAAAAAACATAAGTAAGTTCTCTATATTATAATACAAATTTGCTCTAGATGAAACTCTCAGACACCTATGAAAACATGTAGATGTTCAAAATATACCCCAACTGTGATATCTTATATAGTGGGTTCATTATGTTTTGCATTAAAAAAAAAACACATAATTTCGAGCACCAGATAAAGAATCTATCACTTGGCTAACTTAGAGTTCAATATCTTGTTAAAAACATCTAACTAAACACACAACATGTATCACCCCACTTCAGTCAGATTGAGTTTAATGTCCACCGCGTAAGGTATATAGAAGAGCTTATTGGCAGACCATAGGAGGTTGATCCAGCTTCCCTGTGTTTCAGAAAGCCACAGGACTTGAGCATAATTTCCCCAGACAATGCACTATCGATACAAGGAGTAGCCTAGGGAAAGCTCAATGTTAGCATCCCCAGATAATTCTTGGGGCATAACAGGTGAATCCCCTGCAGCCCGTTCCTCGCAAATGGCCAGGGCCTGTCCAGGGAGGCCGGCCGCTCCCCTGGGTAATAGTAGGAAAAAGCATTCATTATATCTCCGATTTCTGCAGTTCGCTGTGACTGGAAATTTGGGTGTTGCTCCCTGGTAATTATCCCCTGTAGCTCCGGTTCACTGTGTGTGTTCTCAATGAAAGGATCCTCCCAAATATCTGCCAGCTGTTGAGTAGCAGTGATCTTGTGGTCCTCACCTGAAAACCTCTAAATGCGGTTCAATCTATGTTCCCTCGAGCAGCATGTGTGGGAACTTGTTTCTCGTTGGATGGTGAGCCTATCAATCCTTTCACAGAATTCTGCTTCAAAGTCCTATAGCATAATCTTTAGTGCTGTGTAGATCCCCTCCATGATCCTATTTGGCAGCGTTAAGCTAGTTTCAATGCTGATAGCTCCATCAGAGCTTATAATGCATATTTTACAGTTTACAATTGAACAGGTAGTGCAACACACCCTTGGCGTTGTAATACAGCAGATGCTCGTAGATACTCTGCTGGGGGGTTGGTATGAGGCCGCAACCTCGATGTAAGCTCTGGTGCTCTTTTGCTGGCAGCCAGTGTGGTAATTTTAATATCAACAGGTAGAGGATGATTAGGTTGTTGGAATTATATAGAGTTCCAAACCCGATTGCATCTTGGCCACCACCCGGAAGTTCCCCTTTAATCCAGAATTTTTATTGTTTAAAAAATAATCCCTTTATTACCCATTTCCCCAGTTTTACAAAAATAAACTGTTATATTAATATACTTTTTACCTCTGCGATTACCTTGTATCTAAGCCACCATAGACTGCCTGCTTATTTCTGGTCTTTTGACAGATTTTCATCTTAGGCAATTAGTGCTGACCCAATGGTAGGGAGCACAATATTCTCTATATGCTGTCTAGCAGTGAAAAACAGCCTTTATGGCTTCAAGGACCAATAAACTAGCATATGAGCCTACCTAGGTTTAGCTTTCAAGAAAGAATATCAATAGAACAAAGCAAATTTGCTACAAGTAAATTGGAAAGTTGTTTAAAATTGCATGCCCTTTCTGAATAATGAAAGTAAAATTTAGACTAGACTGCTCCTTTAACAGTTTGAGGTAAGGTCAGCGAGGAGAGCTGGCTTTGTCGCAAAATGGGGAATGAACCTCCGGTAGTAGCCTATGATACCTAGAAAGGCTCTGACTTCCTTCTTCCTCAGTGGCCTTGGCCAGTGCTGTATAGATTCTATCTTGTTACCAACCACATATCCCAAGTATTTAGCCTCAGTCAAACCGATAGTACATTTAGAAGGGTTGGCTGTCAGCCCCGCCTTTCTAAATGTGTCCAACACTGCCTGCACTTTTTATAGATGGGAATCCCAGTCTGAGCTATGAATGATCATATCATCCAGGTATGCAGCAGCATACATGGCATGAGGTCTAAGCAACTTGTCCATCAACCTTTGAAAGGTTGCTGGGGCTCCCTGGAGTCCAAAAGGCATTATTTTATATTGAAATAGCCCATTGGGTGTAGCAAATGTAGTTTTCTCTCTGGCCTGCTCTGTTAACGGTATTTGCCAGTAATCCTTTGCCAGGTCCAAAACAGAGAGAAATCTGGCCTATGCTAGTCTCTCTACTAATTCATCGACCCGGGGATATGTGTCAAACTTAGAGATCTCATTTAATTTCCTAAAGTCGTTACAGAACCTGATAGACCCATCAGGATTAGGCACTAGTACGATTGGGCTTGACTAATTGCTTTGATACTCTTCTATCACCCCTAGCTCGAGCATTTTCTTAACTTCAGCCCTTAGAGCTAGTCTTTTTGCTTCAGGAATTCGGTATGGTTTAAACCTAAGGGTCACTCCTGGTTATGTGATAATGTTATGTGTAATATCTTGGGTTCTACCAGGTATTGGGGAAAAAACATCCCTATTCCTCTTAACTAAGCTTCTAGCTTTTTCTGCTTGCTGAGGGGTCAGTTCTACGGAAACTGATACTGAATGCTCTGGGGTTAGAGAATCTGCCTGTGTGTCCCCCACTGCTACTGTACAGGCTTCCCTATCCTTGCATGGCTTAAGAAGGTTTACATGACGCACTGTCCCCTGCTTATGGTGGTCTGACTGACTAACTCTATAGTTCACAGGGTTTATCTGATCTAAAATTTCATATGGCTCCTGCCAATGTGCCAGAAGCTTACTTTCGGCAGTTGGGACTAGAACCATTACCCGGTCGCCCCTGATGAACTGTCTTACTTTAGCACTCTGGTCATAGCATAGTTTTTGGGTACCCTGAGCCTGTTCCAGGTGCTGGCGAATAAGAGGAACAATTTGACCAAATGCTCTGAGATTTGTTCCACATGTTGCACCATATTAGTTCCTGGGACAGCAGACACATCAGATCCCCAGCGCTCACCACTTCCACGTCTTCTCCGGCAGCGTGTCTTCAGCGAGTGCACACGTCATCAGCCTGCTTCCTAGTGAGGGTGTCGTAAGACAGCGTCGTCGTTAGGACGCCAAACAGCATACAAACAGAAATCCGGTAAGTCTATCGCAACTCCTCCCCAGGAAAAGCACAGTGACTCTTGTAGTAAAAATAGAGAAGTCTTTATTGGTAGTAGAGCGTAAATAAAAACAGGGATGTGAGATACAACTCACAGATTCAATAATGGTGTTCCAGTATTGCAAGACACGGCAAACATGTTTCGTGTGGGGCCTCCACACTTGTTCACTGCTGTTAATTGCAAGCACTGGATACACCTTTAAAGGACAATCAATCACCAAAAATTGTAGACATGTGTGTACTTAACCCTGCCTATACAAATAATTGCCAAATAAAATACACAGACATTTAGCATGTGAGAGGAAAAGTGAAATAGCTAACATTAGAAAAATATATGTATTAGTAACATTGTGAACTTTGAACTATGCAATGAAAATGTGTTATATAATAGTTCTTTTAGGGAACCAGGAGAGACCAGGACTTATCATATGACTAAACATTAGATAAAGAGATTAACATCAGATTCCATATTGATGCCAAGCGGATATCTAGTATTGAGAGTGAATATCCACTGAGCCTCCTTATAGCTCAGTTTATATTCCCTGTCTCCCCCCCTAGAATGTTTTGGGATATAATCAATGGCCTGAATTGATACTAGGGATGAGTCAGCATCATGCATATTTTTAAAATGCTTAGCAACAGGCGTGAAGACATCAGGGTTATCAAGTTTAATTTGTGTCTAATTCGATATGACTTATTTGTAACTGAGGAATGAAAGCAATCACCCTCCACCACATAGTTGCAGGTTTTGCAGGTTTTTGCTTTGCATCTAAAAAAGCCCATTCTCTGAGGTAACCAAGTACATGTGCTCTGTGTGGGCAATTGTGAAGGGGCTACTATGTTGCCAATAGTGATAGCTTTCCTAGCTACGAATTTGCAGCCACTATTAGCTACCCTTTCCAGAGAAGGATCAGTAGCAAGAATAGGTAGACTTTCTCTGATCAGGTTGCAAATTTTGTTGAACTCCAAACTATAAGGAGTGCTAAAGATAAGTTTATCTCTGCAAACTTCCCTAGTAGATGGAGTTCTATCAAATCTCTTATATGTCAATAGCTGACTACGTGGGATTTTTCTAATTTGTTCTCTTGTGGATTTTAACAAAGTTGGTGGATACCCACGTTCTAAAAGCCTCCCCTCCAAAATGTCAATTTGTTCATTAAACATAGTATCATTAGAACAAATTCTGCGTGTTCTAATGTACTGACTTTTAGGTATGGCTTTTAGAACGTGTTTGGGATGGCAGGATTGAAAATTAAGGATAGTGTTCCCACTAGTTGGTTTACGATATAAATTAGTGTCCACAGCAAAAACATGCAAAACCTGCAACTATGTGGTGGAGGGTGATTGCTTTCATTCCTCAGTTACAAATAAGTCATATCGAATTAGACACAAATTAAACTGCAAATCTACTTTTGTAGTTTATCTTTTGACCTGCAGGGGTTGCCAGATCCAATACGTTGGAAAAACCCAGCGAATGCTTAGGGACAGAGCACTTGAACACATCAGGGATATTGATAACCCTGGTGTCTTCACGCCTGTTGCTAAGCATTTTAAAAATATGCATGATGCTGACTCATCCCTAGTATCAATTCAGGCCATTGATTATATCCCAAAACATTCTAGGGGGGGAGACAGGGAATATAAACTGAGCTATAAGGAGGCTCAGTGGATATTCACTCTCAATACTAGATATCCGCTTGGCATCAATATGGAATCTGATGTTAATCTCTTTATCTAATGTTTAGTCATATGATAAGTCCTGGTCTCTCCTGGTTCCCTAAAAGAACTATTATATAACACATTTTCATTGCATAGTTCAAAGTTCACAATGTTACTAATACATATATTTTTCTAATGTTAGCTATTTCACTTTTCCTCTCACATGCTAAATGTCTGTGTATTTTATTTGGCAATTATTTGTATAGGCAGGGTTAAGTACACACATGTCTACAATTTTTGGTGATTGATTGTCCTTTAAAGGTGTATCCAGTGCTTGCAATTAACAGCAGTGAACAAGTGTGGAGGCCCCACACGAAACATGTTTGCTGTGTCTTGCAATACTGGAACACCATTATTGAATCTCTGAGTTGTATCTCACATCCCTGTTTTTATTTATGCTCTACTACCAATAAAGACTTCTCTATTTTTACTACAAGAGTCACTGTGCTTTTCCTGGGGAGGAGTTGCGATAGACTTACCGGATTCCTAGTTCCTGGGACACCTTGTTCCTCCTAAGTTTCTTTCAGTATATCCAGAATACCAGGGGGGTGCCTCCCGTATAGTAACTCAAATGTGGAAAAGCCTGTGGAGCTTTGGGGAATCTCTCGGACAGCAAATAACAAGTAGGGAAGGAGTAAGTCCCAATCTCTACCATCCATGCTAACCACTTTTCTTAACATCCCTTTTAGAGTATGGTTAAAACTTTCTACTAGTCCATTGGTTTGGGGATGGTACATTGAAGTTCTTAGGGGATGTATGTTAAACAGCTGGCATAACTCCTTCATAATACATGAGACAAACGACATACCCTGGTCTGTAAGTATTTGCTTTGGTATGCCAACCTGGGAAAAAACCTGAACCAGTTCCTTTGCTATAGTTTTGGCATTCACCTTACATAGGGGAATAGCCTCCGGATACTAGGTTGCATAATCGAGTATAACTAAAATGTACTGGTGACCTTGAGCAAATTTTTCCCAGGGCCCACTAGGTCCATGTCAATCCTCTCAAACGGCACATCTATTAAGGGGAGAGATATGAGTGGGGCCTTTAACTTTGGCTTTGGTGATGACAATTGGCACTCTGGACAAGAGGCGCAAAACCTTTTAATCTCCACATATACGCCTGGCCAAAAGAATCTCCTGAGAACCTGTTCTTGAGTTTTTTTCCAACCCCAGGTGTCCCCCTAAGAGGTGAGAGTGGGAAAAATCAAGCACCTTCCTGGTTGTAATGATTTGCAACAAGTGAAGAGTTCAGTGGAACACAACTGCAGATTATGTGTAGAGAATTGTGTTTGTGTCATTCCTCTGAAGTTTGAGAACACTATGGTAAGTGAAAGTGTCCCAAATATATTTCAGAATGAATGAGGTTTATAAGTAACACCAGGTGGTGTGCCTTTAAGACAGGAAGGAATGATTCCCCCTGGGAGGTCTTTGTAATACAAGTTAGTCTAGTTAGTTTGTAACAATTCCAAGCTACAATATAATTCACAGGTGCTGAACAATTTAACCTTCTTTGGTAAGAGATTCACAGTTGTTAAACAAATTGGAGTTTGTAATCAGAAAGGAAACTTAAAGAGTTCAGGAGCTGCAAGCTGCAGAGTAAAAGCATGGAGGAGGAGGAGATTTACTGTTCAGTGAACTGCTTACTTGATTACAGGTGAGCTAGTGATGTCAGAGCAGGTGATGTGCTGTGGCAGTTTCAATATATCAGAGAAAACAAAGAAATCCTTACTGATAAACTAGCAGATTATAAATATCAAAGTGAGTACCTGAATCCTCCTGATCAGAGCGAATGGGAAATCCTGGTAATCTTTGGTGCTGTTCAGAACAGCTGTTGTTGAGTCTTTAAGAAGCTGTAAGTTGATTTTAAGTGAAGGTTCCGGTAGCACTGCAGAAAATATAAATACAGAGTTTTTCACCCTAGAACTTGTAACAAACAAAATAGAAAAGTTAGTCTCTGGAAAAGTTTCACACAAGTGTAATCCAGTGCAAGGCTTAAGTTAATGCAGTTGACAGGTTGCACAGCAACAAAACACTAAGCACAATGCCTAGGGAGGAAGTCACCTATAAAGGTAAAGTGGGCAGGTCCCAAAGACAAACAGGAGATTTAAAGGAGAAGTACTTCAATTACATAGAATCCCTGACATGACCCCCTCCCCTAACAAGCTGATCCTCAGCTTGCGGACTAGGCTGGTCAGGATTCCTCCGATGTAATAAGGCGACAAGCCTGGGAGCGGCAAGGTTAGAGGATGGCTCCCATGAGTCTTCCTCCAATGAGAAGCCCTTCCAGTGGACTAGATATTGTAATTCCTGACCTCTGTACCTAGAATCAAGAAGGGACTGGACTTCGTAAATATCGGAATCAGGAGATGTAGCAACAGGAGGTAATACTGGATCCATGACCCTGGTTGGGTGGTAAGGTTTCACTAGAGAAACATGGAAAGTAGGGTGAACTCTGAGCAAGGGTGGCAAAGTCAAAGTGACAGCATTGTCGTTAAATACTTTGCTAATGGTAAATGGTCCTAAAAACCGTTGAGCAAACTTCTTGCTAGGGACTTGTAAGCGTAAATTCTTAGTAGAGAGACAGACCTTATCTCCGATGGCATACTTTGGTGGTGTTCTATGTCTTAGAGGCCATTACATCATTCCTCAACCTTTGGGGATTCTGTAGCTGTAGAAGGTGTTACATTGAAAGCAGGTGATGTGCTGTTGCAGTTTCAATATAGCAGAGAAAACAAAGAAATCCTTACTGACAAACTAGCAGATTATAAACATCAAAGTGAGTACCTGAATCCTCCTGATAAGAGTGAATGGGAAATCCTGGTAATCTTTGGTGCTGTTCAGAACAGCTGTTGTCCGGTCTTTAACCCCTTAACGACATGCGTCGTACAGGGTACGTCGCACACAACCTGGTCTTTAAAGACCAGCGACGTATCCTGTACGACGTTGGGGTTGAAAGCGGCTGGAAGCGATCCTGATCGCTTCCAGCCGCTTTCCGGTTATTGCAGTGATGCCTCGAAATCGAGGCATCACTGCAATAACATTTTACCCCATCCGATGCAGAGAGAGCCACTCTGTGGCCCTCTCTGCACCGGACATCGATGGCCCGCAATCGTTGGTGGGTGGGAGCCGACGTGGGAGGCGGGTGGGCGGCCATCGGTGCATTACGTAATGCAGCGGTGGGCGGGATCGTGGGCGGGCTCGCTGGGGGCGCGCACAGATGCACGCGCGTGCACAGGGGAGGCAGGCAGGGGCGTGCACAGGGAGGGAGCGGGTGGGAACCATTACACTATGGAACAGATTTTGTTTATAGTTAGAGGGAGAGAGGGGGGTATATAAAAGTTAATATATATAATCTAAGTGATCTGGGAGGGGGTGGGGGTTTAGTCTTGGGGGGGGAAGCTACACTACAGAAAAGTGGGGGACAAAAATAAAAAATATATCTTTTTTTGTAAACTGGGTACTGGCAGACAGCTGCCAGTACCCTAGATGGCTCCCAAAAATGTAGAGGGGGAGGGTTAGAGAGCTGTTTGGGGGGGATCAGGGAGGTTTGGGGCTAAGGGGTATCCTACACAGCAGCATATGTAAATATGCTAAAAAAATAAAATAAAAATAAAAAAGATACCTTTTATTTTAGTACTGGCAGACTTTCTGCCAGTACTTAAAATGGCGGGGACAATTGTGGGGTGGGGGAGGGAAGAGAGCTGTTTGGGAGGGATCAGGGGGTCTGATGTGTTAGGTGGGAGGCTGATCTCTACACTAAAGCTAACATTAACCCTGCAAGTTCCCTACAAGATCCATAATTAACCCCTTCACTGCTAGACATAATACACGTGTGATGTGCAGCGGCATTTAGCAGCCTTCTAATTACCAAAAAGCATCGCCAAAACCATATATGTCTGCTATTTCTGAACAAAGGGGATCCCAGAGAAGCATTTACAACCATTTGTGCCATAATTGCACAAGCTGTTTGTAAATAATTTCAGTGAGAAACCTAAAATTGCGAAAAAAATTATGTTTTTTAAAATTTGATCGCATTTGGCGGTGAAATGGTGGCATTAAATATACCAAAATGGGCCTAGATCAATACTTTGGGTTGTCTACTACACTACACTAAAGCTAAAATTAAATCTACAAGCTCCCTACATGCTCCCTAATTAACCCCTTCACTGCTGGGCATAATACACGTGTGGTGCGCAGTGGCATTTAGCAGCCTTCTAATTACCAAAAAGCAACACCAAAGCCATATAAGTCTGCTATTTCTGAACAAAGGGGATCCCAGAGAAGCATTTACAACCATTTATGCCATAAGTTGTTTGTAAATAATTTCTCTGAGAAATCTAAAGTTTGTGAAAAAATTTGTGAAAAATTTAACAAATTTTTTTTTTTTATCGCATTTCGCGGTGAAATGGTGGCATGAAATATACCAAAATGGGCCTAGATCAATACTTTGGAATGTCTTCTAAAAAAAATATATACATGTTAAGGGATATTCAGGTATTCCTGACAGATATCAGTGTTCCAATGTAACTAGCGCTCATTTTGAAAAAAAGTGGTTTTGAAATAGCAAAGTGCCACTTGTATTTATTGCCCTATAACTTGCAAAAAAAGCAAAGAACATGTTAAAATTGGGTATTTCAAAACTCAGGACAAAATTTAGAAACTTTTTAGCATGGTTGTTTTTTGGTGGTTGTATATGTGTAACAGATTTTGGGGGTCAAAGTTAGAGAAAGTGTGTGTTGTTTTCCATTTTTTCCTCATATTTTATAATTTTTTTAATAATAAATTATAAGATATGATGAAAATAATGGTATCTTTAGAAAGTCCTTTTAGTGGCAAGAAAAACGGTATATAATATGTGTGGGTACAGTAAATGAGTAAGAGGAAAATTACAGCTAAACACAAACATAGCAGAAATGTAAAAATAGCCCTGGTCTTTAAGGGAAAGAAATTGAAAAATGGCCTTGGTCCTTAAGGGGTTAAGAAGCTGTAAGTTGATTTTAAGTGAAGGTTCCGGTAGCACTGCAGAAAATATAAATACAGAGTTTTTCACCCTAGAACTTGTAACAAGCAAAATAGAAAAGTTAGTCTCTGGAAAAGTTTCACACAAGTGTAATCCAGTGCAAGGCTCCAGTTAATGAAGCTGACAGGTTGCATAGCAACAAAACACTAAGCACAATGCTTAGGTAGGAAGTTACCTATAAAGGTAAAGTGGGCAGGTCCCAAAAGACAAACAGGAGATTTAAAGGAGAAGTACTTCAATTACATAGAATCCCTGACACTGGTATAGGAGGAAGGCACAACTAGTTGTTCAGTCTCTTGGCCATCGTCATAGGTTATCCTGTAAAGGAGATAATTTTTTAGGATAAAATAGGGATATGTATCTTTTGTGTGGCCCTCTACGAGTATACCATTTACCTCCACCACTCTGCTCCTAGCATTCTGTAACAATGTATCAACTGCCTGGTCTCGCCCAAAACTATCACTGGCAGCATCCAATATACTTGGATCACTTACACCAGCCTGACTATCATGACTTTTTTGCCGTTTTAAGTAATGCAATAAATTTGGATGTTTTAACTTTGAAGATGTGCCGGTTGTTTATCTTCTGAATGGTTTCTTATCATTGTCTTTGCCAGGTTCTCTTTGTATAACCACTACATCCTCTTTGTTATATTGTGTGGCCAAACCTTTAGTGGACTGTTTTTCCCCTTCATTTAACAACACCTACTCTATCTGCATTCCCGTCTGGTTTTACCTCTTTTCAGGTTATCAACATATAAGTCAGGGTGAGTGAAAGGAAAAATCTCATCAATACCAGTACCTTCTTGATAACCCACAGGTTCCTCCTGTTTAGAAGTTATTGGTGACTGTAACAGGGAACTGAAGTCAGGGAAGTTCCTCCCTATGCCTAGGGGATAGAGTAATCAAGGTACTACGACTGCTGTGATCTTTACTAGTCTCCCTTGCACAAAAACATAATAGAGCACAAAAGTTTATAGGATCTTCCACTAGTCCACACTGCATCGGTTCTGCGAGTTTAGCAATTATTCCGGCCCACTGCTCTGGAGGCCAAGCTTCACGGGTGGCCATTCGGTCAAACGTGAGCAGGTAGGTCTCTACATCATCATTTGGAGTCATTTTCTGCAGACAGCTGCTTGCTTGTATCCTGCTTACCCCTCCAGCTTGTGCAGGTACCCTTTGGGTACTAATATGTTTCAGGATCTCTTTCTGTGTTTCACTTAAAGCTCCAATTTGTCTAGCTAGGAGCCTGTTAGTTTCCTGTTGGGCTGCTACAGAAGCTGCAGCTTACCTGTTAGTCTCCTGCTGCACCAAAGTTGCCTGTAGCAGGGCCTTTACAATATCCTCCATTTTTTTGTGTGGGTTCCGTACCTTTAAGGCTCTTGTGTCAGTTAAGCCATTGCAACACCAATCCCACCTCTGCCACCATTTGTGGAAAGGCCACTGCAAATATGGTTAGGCAACTGTAAAAGTAAAACAGTCTTTTTCCAGAGTCAGGGTATACTTCCCCTTTAAATGAAAAATGCTTTTCAGCAGCAACAGAAAATACAAAACAAAAACTGCTAGGAGACTGACTAACAGTAGTTTTCATAACTACTATTACTGGTCCAGCTACTCTGGCCCCAGTGAAAAACAAACAAGCATTCACAGCTTTTACAAAACAAAACAGTTTTCTCACCAGACCTTTAACTTCCATGCAGACAGGTCCTTTACAGGTCTCCACATGCACCATCCCAGTGCAGCCTGATACTGAGACCCCTACCTGCTTTCTCAGAGCTATGATATAGCCCTGGGCCTAATTAAACAAGGAACAGGCATACTAGCTAACAGAAAAACATTAACCACTTAATCACTGGGATAGATTGCTCTTTGTAACCTCTGACTGATATACACATGGTCCTGTACCCTGTCACACCATCCTGAAGAAACCGTAAAATCCTAGGAATTCTAAAAGAATGCCAAGAATAATCTTGAGTTGAACATAATAAAATATAGGTTTTCCAAACCAGAAAATAAATTATCCTTGAAACAGACTTACAAGCCTGTATATGCTAATAACTGAGTCAGAGAAACCTCTATGACTAAACACTTAAGCGTTCAATTTTCATGCCTTCAAATTTAGAAATTTGAGATCCTGATGGAAAAAAGCCCCTGAAACAGAAGGTCTGGTCTTAAAGGAAGTGGCCAAGGCTGGCAGCTGGACATCCTGACAGGGTCCGCATACTAAAACCTGAGAGGCCAAGCTTGTGCTATCAGACACGCATACGATTGTTCCATTATGATCTAGGAGATCACCCTTGGAAAAAGAACCAGATGCAGAAAAATGTAAGCAGGTTGGTAAATACCAAGGAGCTGCTAGAGCATCCACCATCTCCGCCTGAAGATCCTTGGACCTGGAAAGGTATCTGGAAAGCTTCATGTTTAAACGAAAGACCATCAGATCTATTTCTGGAAGAACCAACATCTGTACAAGATGAAAAAAACACATCTGGACGGAGAGTAGTTCCCCAGATATAAAGTCTGACGGCTGAGATAATCCCCTTCCCAAATGTCTACACCTGGGATATGAATTGCATAAATTAGACAATTAGACAAGAGTTGGATTCCGTCCAAGGAAGTTTCCAAGATATTTCCTCCATAACTGAAGGACTGCGAGACCCTCCGTGATGATTGACATATGCCACTGTTGTGATATTGTCTGTTTGAAAACAAATGTAAAAGTTCTCTCTTCAATAGAGGCCATGCCTGAAGAGCCCTGAAAATAGCATGCAGTTCTAAAATATTGATTGGTAACCTTGCCTCCTGAGGTTTCCAAACCCCTAGTGCTGTCAGAGACTCTTCAGACAGCTCCCCCACCTGAAAGAACTTGCATCTGTTGAGAATACAATCCAGGTAGGACAAACAAATGAGGCCCCCTGAACAATAAGGTAATAGTCCAACCACCAAATTAGAGAGAAAAGAGTACTGGGATTTAAGTATATTAGTTGTGATATCTGAAATAATCCCTGCACCTATGGTGCAACATGCAAAGGTATAGAGGCCTCAAACGAAAACAAGCAAAGAGGATCGCACTTGATGCTGCAATCATGAGACCTAAAACTTCCATGCACATACCACTGAAGGAAATAATAGAGACTGAAGGTTTAGAAAAACTAAAATTAACTTAATGTGTCTCTAGTCTATCAGAGAAAGAATCATAGACACTAAATCTTATCTGGAAACCTAAAAAAGGTGACCCTTGTCTAAGGAATCAAAAAACTTTATTCTAAATTGATCCTCCAACCATGTCTTGAAGAAACAACACTAGTTGTTTCAATTGAGATTCTGCTAAATGAAAAAGATTAAAGTTAGTACCAAAATATCATCCAGATAAGGAAACACCGCAATACCCTGCTCTATAATTACAGATAGAAGGGCACCAAGAATCTTTGAAAAGAATCTCTGAGCTGTCGCTAGCCCAAAAGGACGAGCAACAAATTTGTTATGCTTATCTAGAAAAGAGAATCTCAGAAAACAATAGTGGTCTGAATGAATTGAAATGTGAAAACAAGCTTCCTGTAAGTCTATTGTGGACATGAAGTGACCTTGCAAAATTGAAAGGCAGAATAGTCTCTATAGTCACCATCACGAAAGTCGATTTAAAAATTTCAGATCCAGAATTGGTCTGAACAATTTTTTTCTTTTGGACAATCAATAGATTTGAATAGAAACCCAATCTCCATTCCTACAGAGGAACTGGAACCATCAACCCTGAAAATTCTAAATGTGAAACACATTTCTGAAAAACCTGACCTTTCACAGGGTTAGTTGTAACATGGGAAAGAAACCTATCCGATACCCCTGAGAAAACAATATTCTGAATCCACTGATTTTGAACAGAAACTGTCCAAATGTGTTGAAAATAAATTCAATTTGCCCCCCCCCATCAGTTGAACTAGTTTAAAGGCCGCACCTTCATGCAGTCTTAGGGGCTGAAAATAGTTTAATTTATAATGCTTGTATTTATTCTGTTGGCACTCTACAAATAACAGATAATAATAATAGTAAATCTCAAATTAGAGCCAGAAGCCTCAGGGAAATGAAAAAACAATTGGGAGCTTAAAAATTACCCTTAGATTTCTTATCTTGGGGCAGAAAAAACTCCCTTTCCCAAAGAAATAGAGGACATAATAAAATCCAATATAAAACCTAAAAAAATACTATCCTAAAATAATAAAATAGTAATCTAAATTCAAACACCATATCAGAGATTTAAGCCATAAAACTTTTCTAGTAAAAATGGCTAAAAACAAAGATTGTATATAAATTAAAATGACATAAAATATAGCATCACAAAAAGTTGAAACAGCAGCAACATCAGCCATAGAAATGTCAGGTTTAAAAAAATTCCCAATATGAACATATGCTTCTCTAAGATAGGAAATAAACTTCCTATCTAAAGGATCCTTAAAAGAAGAAATATCTTCCATAAGATAGAGGTACGTTCGGCAAGAGAAGAAATAGCCCCACCTTAGGGACTTTTACCCAAAAACTCTAAATTAGCCATAGGTAAAGGATATAGCTTTTTAAACCTAGAAAAAAGGTAAAAAGAGCACTGAGTTTAGATTCCTTACTAAACATATGATAGATAGCATCTGGAATAAGAAAAACTTCAAGAATAAACTCAAAAGCTTACAAAAACAGAATTCAAACATTCGCTATTCTTGTTATCAAGAGGACTAGATTCCTCAATACCCAAAGTAAACAATACTTCCTTAATAAAGAATGAATACATTTAATAGAAAGGTTGAATTATCAATATCAGTCTCTGAAGTAGGATCCTTTGATTCAGAGAAAATCTCATCAGCAGAAATACTTCAGTATGCTGTCGATCTATACAAATTTCATTAGATTTATGAGAAGTTAGGAGAGATCTTTTACATTAATTTGAAGGCAAAATAAATAAATAACATTATCAGTATGAAATAATATAACATAATAAACAAAATAGCAGTTTCAGGAATGGGAAACAATGCTTATGCTAAAATACTTAAATGAAAATAAAATATCATAGCCCTCTGTAAACAAATGAGAGCAGAGAGCAAAAGAGGGAGAAACTTAATATAACACATTTTGGCGCCAACAATGACACAAACAAAGATGACGCAATTGTAGAGAAAAAAAACTTTTGGTGCTAAAGTTAACAAGAAATGACATGACTCGAGTCTTAACAAGCACGACTTTTGCGGCAAAAAAAATTGCATCAACAAAGACGCAAGAAATTATGTGACTTGCGTCACAACATACACAACCTCCGCACCAAAAATATTTGCGCCAAGAATGATGCAATAAATAGAAACATTTTGCGCCATCGCAAGCCTAATTTGCCCCAAAAAAATTTAAAAAACAAGTCCGAAGTTACAACTAGCTGGAGACCCAGGTAAGAAAAAAATTACTAAATTACTCCCAAAATAATTTTCATGCTGAAACTGTTAGACTGCAAAGGGAAATAAACATAGATCTGCCTCAAGGCAAATATATGCAATATATATTAAAACTTTAAAATATAAAGTGCCAAACATAGCTGAGAGTGTCTTAAAAAAAAAATATATACTTACCTGAAGACACCCATCCACAAATAGCAGACAGCCATATAGGTAGAGGAGTATAATGTTGATCTGTAAAGGGAGGTGGCAGATGAATTCCCATGACCGAATTTACAGAGAGCCTTAGAATAGATTTCACAGAGGTAAAAACATGGTATCATCAGGCAATACTCCCTTCACATCCCTCAGGCAAACACTGTACTTTGAGAGGATTTGGGCTTCAAAATGCTTAGAAGCGCCTTTCACCAAAGAAAATCAAGCACAACTTGCTTCACCATCCTCCAACTAAGGCAAAGTTTATAAAACTGAGGTATGAGTGAGATGGGAGGTGTATTTATAGGCATTTTGAGGTTTGTGAAAATTTCCCCCCTCCTGGTAGGAATGTATATCCCATACGTCACTAGCTCATGGACTCTTGCCACTTACATGAAAGAAAGAGGGCTCTGCCTCCATACCAAAACAACTCTTAAAGTTAACCAATTATAAATTCATAAATTAAGGCTCGTTTCCACTGAGCCGTAATTAGGTTTGCACGAGGTCGCAAACCGATAAATATTCTGTTGGAAGCAGTTTTGTTTATAGGCTGCTTTAGATGTTGTGTTATATCTCAATATCGGCAGCCGGGGTCTGGCTGTTGAAAATATTGTTGCATCCCATAGAAAGTATTAGAAGCCGTTAAGTGATAACTTATTACAGGTTTCAAATGAGAGTGCAAACCATTAATACACTGTTGGAGGCTGTTGATACATTAAAAAAAATTACACCCAGCTCAACTAGGTGTAAAAGAGGAAAAATTATCTTTTTGAGATCTATTTCCCATTGAAATTTTAAAACTTGCTAATAATGCAATTGTTTTAATTGTAATATGTAATATTTATTGTTGTCCCATGTATAGGTATAGTTGAACTTATGTTCTTATGGAAATATTAGTATGTATTTACATATATAAATATATACAAGCACATATTTACATAATTCAAACTAGACCTATTCCTAGGGTATCAGTGCATACTACATATAGTAATAAAGTGGAAAATATAATTATAATAAAAAATAGTATTTGCTTATAGTTAAAAAATATGTATTATAAATAAGTGTGTTTTTGTCTTTGTTTAGAGGTGATCACACATAAGGAGAACAGACGTTAAATGTACATTTTATAGTGTAAGGTCGGGTTACCATAGCAACTAATTGATTTTCAATAAATATGACGTCAGATGGAAGTGTTAACAAGTTGTTAGACCTACACAAAAAGAGAGAATGCACGCAATGTGCCAAATATTTAAATGGAAACCTGGTACTAAAATGGAGCCGTAAACTACTTTTTGTTGGCCACTTTGATAGCTTATGGCTCCAGGAATGCTAAGTGAAAGTAATAGGTTCCTTCACATGTGGCTATCCCATCTGAAGCCTACCCCAAACTCTAAGTAGAGCTCCAATTGCAAAAAATGTTTGTTAGGACAGCTACCTTAGACACCTCATTAAAATGCAGCTTAACCAGTCAATAAACTACTCCATTTTAACTAACATATGCTATACTAAGTCTAGGAGAAACATAAAACTAGTACCTAAAAATGAATATTATTTAAATCTGCCATTACGTGCCATCATTACCTCATGTAGTAAGGCTGTCAATCTCTGCTAGAATGCCACAATTACAATTATCACTCCAGTAACATGTTTGAAACAAGAAGTGACATTTTAAGCACAGCAGTACTAACATACTAAGAAGCCTGCTCACCAACAGAGATAATGGATACCATCCATGAGTCATGCCCATGTTATCATACAAGAACACCACCACTGGGTTACTAATGGGCTCCACCTTTAGTCAACTGCAAACATAATGGGAAATACCACAGATAACTCCAAGTTCTTAACTAGCCCTGCTGACATAACTTACTGCACACAAGTGTCCACCAAAATATGCACCCAAGTCAAACCCACCTTACACATCCATCTGCAAATAAATGGCAATGAATTGAACATCCCAAGTAGAAATTGAAGCTGACTTACAGTTACCACATTTCCCAGATCCTCTGCTATTGTTTCCTACAGCTTCAAAATGAAACGGTAATTAGCAAAAGTACTCAACCAGTTATATTCCGGAATATGTAAGCACCATGCAAAGACCCTCAGATTTGTCTGCAAACAATGTGACTCCAAAATGTTTCATAACCTGCTGCATGGTTTCAATCAGGTGGCCGCATTGAGGACCAACCAGCAGAAAGTCAACCAGGCATTTGGAGACTGAGAAAACCCTTGCAACTTTAAACACCACCTAGTGAAGAAAAGAGCTGAACATCTCAAATATCACACACTTTCTAGAACATAAAATTCAGAGGCATCTGTCAATCGTAAAAAGACCATGAAACCTGTAACCCACAAGATAAAAATAACTGAGATGAATAGGTAGTATTTTTTGTTTTGTTGTCCAATTTAGGAAGCAATGGCCCAGTCCAGATTTCTAGATCAGCTACAATGCTTCTGCAAATGGCTGGTACTGAACTAAAACATCCTCCAGGTCAATATAACATTCAATAACAAAATAAAATGTCCCAGTCTCCTTTTTGTGAACCACCACTGAGAGAGGTATTAAAGGGACAGAAAAAAAAAAAAAACCTTTCATGATTTAAATAGGGCATGTAATTTTAAACAACTCTCCAATTTACTTTTATTACCAATTTTGCTTTGTTCTCTAGGTATTCTTAGTTGAAAGCTAAACCTAGGAGGTTCATATGCTAATTTCTTAGACCTTGAAGGCCGCCTCTAATCTGAAAGCATTTTGACAGTTTTTCACCACTAGAGGGCGTTAGTTCATGTGTTTCATATAGATAACATTGAGCTCAGGCACGTGAAGCTCCTAGGAGTCAGCACTGATTGGCTAAAAAATGCACGTTTGTCAAAAGAACTGAAATAGGGGGGCAGTCTGCAGAGGCTTAGATACAAGGTAATCACAGAGTTAAAAAGTATATTATTATAACTGTGTTGGTTATGCAAAACTGGGGAATGGGTAATAAAGGGATTATCTACCTTTTTAAACAACAAAAATTCTGGTGTTTACTGTCCCTTTAATAAACCTGGCAACAGTGATTTGCAAGATGGTCCAATCATTCTACTTTTCTCTATCTGCTTATTCTGCTTTTATTTCATCGCAAAAGGGAATGGTAAGTGGACCAAAAGTTATGCAGCTGAGGTACTGGAAGTAACTTATAGATGGCTATAATTCTGAAACCCTCTAATGGTCTCTGACACAAGGTCAACATATAACCCGTCATTTCACAAATTTACCTACAGTAGGAAATCAGCCTTTTCATGGAGCTTGCACACTAAATTAACCTCTTTATCACGTCCCTTTATGCTTTTTACTAAACTCCACTGAAGGTTGAGTTTCCCAACACCCCATGCAGATATGCTTAAAGCAATGCTCCAACCTTGAGACGTAACCTGAAACCCATTTTCTGAATGCTTCCATCTGCTCACTTAAATCAAGACTTAAATAAACATCTATATCCTTGGACCCAAAATGGAAAAAAGGATTGCCCCCCACCCAGCTTCTTCTAAAACTGTGAACTTTAATGTCATCCCTACATTTACAGTAGACCCATCAATGCCCTCCTCTGAGGGCTTGATCAGGCCACCCCTCCAAAAACATAGGCAACATTTCTAATGCACTTCTGACAGTCCTTTTATGTGCAGATGTGTTTAAAGTGCTTGTATCCTGACCGTTCCTCAACTTTCAATCTATCTTTGAAAGTTTCCTTGCAAAACAAAAATATTTTTACATACTTTCCATGCTTTATATATTTTGCTCATCTCTGGCTTGAGGTTGGAACGGAGGGAGAAAAATAATGTATGTCAAAGTGTCATTCCATGGCCAAATATGAATACAGAGTATCATAAGGTAGCTGTAATCTGACCATTGATTCACCCTGTTACTCTCCTGCCCCTAACCCTGTCACAACAAAGAGAGGTGCCAGTGAGGAAAGTAGTGAACTTTCTCTTGTAAGGTGTATCCAGTCCACGGATCATCCATTACTTGTGGGATATTCTCATTCCCAACAGGAAGTTGCAAGAGGACACCCACAGCAGAGCTGTAATATAGCTCCTCCCCTAACTGTCATAGCCAGTCATTCTCTTGCAACTCTCAACAAGCAAGGACGTTGTAGGAGAGAGTGGTTAAATATAGCTAGTTTATTTTCTTCAATCAAAAGTTTGTTATTTTTAAATAGTACCGGAGTTGTGCTATTTTATCTCAGGCAGTAAATAGAAGAAGAATCTGCCTGAGGTTTCTATGATCTTAGCAGGTTGTAACTAAGATCCATTACTATTCTCACATATGTCTGAGGGGATTACACAGATGAGGTAACTTCAGCGAGAGAATGGCGTGCAGTTTATTCTGCTATCAGGTATGTGCAGTTATAATTTTTTCTAGAGATGGAAAACACTAGAAAATGCTGCTGATACCGGATTAATGTAAGTTAAGCCTGAATACAGTGATTTAATAACGACTGGTATCATGCTTACTCCCAGGGGTAATACCCTTATGATATTTACAATATAAAAAGTTTGCTGGCATGTTTAATCGTTTTTATATATGCTTTGGTGATAAAACTTTATTGGGGCCTAGTTTTTTCCACATGGCTGGCTTAAATTTTGACTAGAAACAATTTCCACTGTTGTAGTATAAAAGTTACAGTTGGTGCAGTTAAAATTACAAACTGTGACATCCAGCTTCCCTCAAAGGCCCTGTGAATGCTATAGGACATCTCTAAAGGGCCCAAAGGCTTTCCAAAGTCGTTTATTGGGGAAGGTAGGGCCACAGCTTGCTGTGGCAGTTGGTTGTGACTGTTAAAAAACGTCTATTTCGTTTTTTTGATCCGTTTTTTGAACTAAGGGGTTAATCATACATTTGCAAGTGGGTGCAATGCTCTGTTAGCCTATTATACACACTGTAAAAATTTCGTTTGATTTACTGCATTTTTTCACTGTTTTTCAAATTCTGACAAAATTTGTTTCTCTTAAAGGCACAGTACCGTTTTTTATATTTGCTTGTTAACTTGATTTAAAGTGTTTTCCAAGCTTGCTAGTCTCATTGCTATTCTGTATAAACATGTCTGACATAGAAGAAACTCCTTGTTTATTATGTTTAAAAGCCATGGTGGAACCCCCTCTTAGAATGTGTACCAAATGTACTGATTTCATTTTATGCAATAAAGATCATTTTCTGTCTTTAAAAAATGTATCACCAGAGGAATCTGACGAGGGGGAAGTTATGCCGACTAACTTTCCCCAAGTGTCAGACCCTTTGACTCCCGCTTAAGGGACTCACGCTCAAATGGCGCCAAGTACATCTAGGGCGCCCATAGCGTTTACTTTACAAGACATGGCGGCAGTCATGGATAATACACTGTCAGCGGTATTAGCCAGACTAACTGAACTTAGAGGTAAGCGAGATAGCTCTGGGGTGAGACAAAATGCAGAGCATACTGACGCTTTAAGAACCATGTCTGATACTGCCTCACAATATGCAGAAGCTGAGGAAAGAGAGCTTCAGTCAGTGGGTGATGTTAATGACTCAGGAAAGATACCTGATTCTAATATTTCTACATTTAAATTTAAGCTTGAACACCTCCGCGTGTTGCTTAGGGAGGTTTTAGCTGCTCTGAATGACTGTGATACCATTGCAGTGCCAGAGAAATTGTGTAGACTGGATAAATACTTTGCAGTGCCGGAGTGTACTGATGTTTTTCCAAATACCTAAAAGGTTTACAGAAATTATTAATAAGGAATGGGATAGACCAGGTGTGCCGTTATCTTCCCCTCCTATTTTTAGAAAAATGTTTCCAATAGACGCTACCACATGGGACTTATGGCAGACAGTCCCTAAGGTGGAGGGAGCAGTTTCTACTCTAGTAAAGCGTACTACTATCCCTGTCGAGGACAGTTGTGCTTTTTTTTTTAGATCCAATGGATAAAAAATTAGAGGTTACCTTAAGAAAATATTTATTTAACAAGGTTTTATCCTACAGCCCCTTGCATGCATTGCCCCTGTCACTGCTGCTGCGGCGTACTGGTTTGAGTCTCTGGAAGAGGCTTTACAGGTAGCGACTCCATTGGATGACATACTTGGCAAACTTAGAGCACTTAAGCTAGCCAATTCTTTTATTCTGATGCCATTGTTCATTTGACTAAACTAACGGCTAAGAATTCTGGTTTTGCTATACAGGCGCGCAGAGCGCTATGGCTTAGATCATGGTCAGCTGACGTGACTTCAAAATCTAAGCTACTTAACATTCCCTTCAAGGGGCAGACCCTATTCGGGCCTGGTTGAAGGAGATTATTGCTGATATCACTGGATTAAAAGGTCATGCCCTTCCTCAGGACAGGTCCAAATCTAGGGCCAAACAGTCTAATTTTTGTGCCTTTCAAAACTTCAAGGCAGGTGCGGCATCAACTTCCTCTAATAATAAATATGAGGGAACTTTTGCTCAATCCAAGACGGTCTGGAGACCAAACCTGACATGGAAAAAAGGTAAGCAGGTAAAAAAGCCTGCTGCTGCCTCTAAGACAGCATGAAGGAACGGCCCCCTATCCGGGCACGGATCTAGTAGGGGGCAGACTTTCACTCTTTGCCCAGGCGTGGGCAAGAGATGTTCAGGATCCCTGGGCGTTGGAAATTATATCCCAGGGATATCTTCTGGACTTCAAAGCTTCCCCCCCAAAAGGGAGATCTCACCTTTCGCAATTATCTGCACACCAGATAAAGAGAGAGGCATTCTCACACTGTGTATGAGTCCTCCTATTTATGGGAGTGATCCATCCAGTTCCAAAGGAGGAACAGGGACAGGGTTTTTACTCAAATCTGTTTGTGGTTCCCAAAAAGGAGGGAACCTTCAGACCAATTTTGGATCTAAAGATCTTAAACAAATTCCTCAAAGTTCCGTCGTTCAAGATGGAAACTATTCGTACCATCCTACCACTGATCCAGGAGGGTCAATATATGACTACAGTGGATCTAAAGGATGCTTATCTTCACATTCCCATACACAAAGATCATCATCGGTTTCTCAGGTTTGCCTTTTAAGACAGGCATTACCAGTTGTAGCTCTTCCCTTGGGATTAGCTACAGCCCCAAGAATCTTTACAAAGGTTCTAGGGTCACTTATGGCGGTCATAAGGCCACGGGGCATAGCAGTTGGTTCAGTGTATGGAAGTAATGGGCTTAATGGTAGCGGCAATGGACATAGTGCCGTTTGCACGCTTACATCTCAGACCGCTGCAACTATGCATGCTCAGTCAGTGGAGCGGGGATTACACAGATTTGTCCCCTCAACTGAATCTGGACCAAGAGACCAGGGATTCTCTTCTCTGGTGGCTATCTCGGGTCCATCTGTCCAAAGGTATGACCTTTCGCAGGCCAGATTGGACAATTGTTACGACAGATGCCAGACTTCTAGGTTGGGGTGCAGTCTGGAACTCCATGAAGGCTCAGGGATCGTGGACTCAGGAGGAGTCTCTCCTTCCATTAAATATTCTGGAACTAAGAGCGATATTCAAGGCTCTTCAGGCTTGGCCTCAGTTAGCAACTCTGAGGTACATCAGATTTCAGTCGGACAACATCACGACTGTAGCTTACATCAACCATCAAGGGGGAACGAGAAGTTCCCTAGAGATGTTAGAAGTTTCAAAAATAATTTGCTGGGCAGAGATTCACTCTTGCCACCTATCAGCTATCCATATCCCAGGTGTAGAGCACTGGGAGGCGGATTTTCTAAGTCGTCAGACTTTTCATCCTGGAGAGTGGGAACTCCATCCGGAGGCATTTGCACAACTGATTCATCGTTGGGGCAAACCGGAACTGGATCTCATGGCGTCTCGCCAGAACGCCAAGCTTCCGTGTTACAGATCCAGGTCCAGGGATCCCAAGATGACACTGATAGATGCTCTAGCAGCGCCCTGGTCTTTCAACCTGGCTTATGTGTTTCCACCGTTTCCTCTGCTCCCTCGACTGATTGCCAAGATCAAGCAGGAGAGAGAATCAGTGATTCTGATAGCACCTGCGTAGCCACGCAGGACCTGGTATGCAGATCTAGTGGACATGTCATCCTTTCCACCATGGTCTCTGCCTCTGAAACAGGACCTTCTACTTCAGGGTCCTTTCAACCATCCAAATCTAATTTCTCTGAGGCTGACTGCCTGGAGATTGAACGCTTGATTTTATCAAAGCGTGGCTTCTCCGAGTCAGTTATTGATACCTTAAGACAGGCACGAAAGCCTGTCACCAGGAAAATTTACCATAAGGTATGGCGTAGATATCTTTATTGGTGTGAATCCAAGGGTTACTCATGGAGTAAGGTCAGGATTGCTAGGATATTATCTTTTCTCCAAGAAGGTTTGGAAAAAGGATTGTCAGCTAGTTAAGCGTCTGGCAGATGTTCCAGACGTTCAGGCATTTTGTCAGGCTTTAGTTAGAATCAAGCCTGTGTTTAAACCTGTTGCTCCACCATGGAGCTTAAACTTGGTTCTTAAGGTTCTTCAAGGAGTTCCGTTTGAACCTCTTCATTGCATAGATATCAAGCTTTTATCTTGGAAAGTTCCTCCTTTCTCGGCTTGTTTTCGGTCGAATGACTGGCTATGACAGTTAGGGGAGGAGCTATATTACAGATCTGCTGTGGGTGTCCTCTTGCAACTTCCTGTTGGGAATGAGAATATCCCACAAGTAATGGATGATCCGTGGACTGGATACACCACAAGAGAAATAAATTTATCAGGTAGGCATAAATTGTGTTTTTCACCCAGCCTGAGTTACTTTAACCCTTTAGTGCTAACAGAAGAAAAGACCCTAGACAACTCACCACTGGTTGGAAACACTGTAGGGTGTATCATGAACATAATGCTGCAGGTAGACAAAGGTGATAAAAAGAACAACCAAGAAGATCCGTGACCTGAAACTAAAGTGCCAGAATCAGCCATCACTTTACATGCAACCACGGTTGCAGTATTCAGCTAAACAATGAAAAAACAGGAAAAATTATCTGTAGGGTGCTCCACAGGCCTGCACCAATTGTACTTACCTTACCTACCTACTCTTGCTTTGGGGTCTTTCTCTCAGGAGGCACCTTACCTCTCTGAGTGTGCTTCTTCCTTTCCAGCTTTAAGTCACTCACTGTGATGCAAACATATGTATATCGTGGGGCTTACATTTGCACCACTGGGAGCACTTTTTAGATATCATCCATTCATTATTACCAGGAAGTAAAAATTCAGTGTTGATTTAACATTTTTGGGGGCTTTTTAATTTGGATATTGTTGTTTATTTTGTTCTTTTTGTTTTGTTATGTTACTTTAAAGTAAGGCAGTTCAAATTAATATTGAAACTAATTTGAATAACCATCGACCAGGGGAGTGGTAGGTTGGATGATGAATTGGCTCCTCTGCTAGTAATCAAAAACAGTGCCGCTCATCTTCCAAGGTACCTTCAGAAAACTGAGCTTCTGCATAAGGATGTAAAATGGGCATTTCAGTGTCCAGTTGTTTAAATAGAGTTTACTGGACTGACATTAAAAATACTTTACTTTCTAGTTCAATAATCGTCACCTGGAAACCCTGATTACATGAGTACCAGTTGCTCATTGGCTGGTATAGACAGCAACCATCTGTTCTGTTGGTGGACAGAGTCACAACTCCTAAATTATAAAAAGAAAATTAAACACAGGAACACTGACATTTCAAAAAATGAAGAAAAAGAAAACATTTTAAAGCAGACCCTTTAACATGTCATGACTCAGAAGCAAATGGCTAATAAATATATTCTGTGAGAATAGTAGCTTGACAGAATTCCGCTGTTCCGTATAAATACACACATTTATTGTGATTGTTTATTCTATTACGCACTGTACTTGTCATTTAAATATTTAGCTGCCAGAATTGTTTGTGAGACATTTATTAAGCAGTTAAGTCTTTCAAAAACTAATTACGATTTGGAGGGCTGCACCTCAATGCTCACTTTTTAGACCCATCAGGAATGGATTTCCCATTACCTATGTCCCAGACATTATCCAAGATTGGAAATGTATTACTAGCTGTCGAGTTTAGTCAGACGTGTCCCTGATTGCTGAAGTGCTTGCCAAAAGTGTTCTGCTTAGAGATTAACATTGCTGCACTAAAGCCACAGACCATTCTATCACTCTGCATAGACCATTACTTACTGGAATGATTCAGTTCAGCACTACAAAGTTTAATTGCTGCTAAAATTAACTTGCTTTCTTATTCCAAATAGACTATTTGAACAAATACTTTGAAATGTTGTAGGTGAAAAATATTACAATAGTCAATATTATTTTGATGAGTGTCAGCTGGCTTGGTCTTCAATATAGACTTACCTTTCCTTCTTCAATGGACGTACAAGTGCAAAAAAGAAAATACTCTAATGTTTTACAGCATTTTATTATTGCCCTATTGCTTGCTTAGAATTAAGGGCTAGATAGCAAGTGGTGCACTACATTTATCACTTGAGTTATATAACAATATCACGTCTATGTTAATTTGTGCGTGTATTACAAGTTGAAAACAAATGCGTTCGCTCGAGCGCATTCAAGATAAACGCACATAGGTTTAGCGTGACTGAAGACCTAGCATAAAGAGGACTAAAATAAAAGTTGCACAAACACAACATAAATACGTATGAATAATAAACAGCTACACTCATATATACACTACCTAATAAAATGTAATCATATAAATGTTAATAAAAAATATTTAGCAAGGGTTCAAAGGTATATGGTATATGGCCATGTATTTGATCGTAAAAGGCTATACAATATATAAAGTATATGTGTCTAAACAATAATATTTAATTATGTGTTTTACTGTGTATTTACTCTAGATATTTAGGGCTCAATTTATCAAGCCCTTCACCCGACTACGACTGCAGGTTCTTACAAGCCCTCTAATAACAATGTTATTTTGTATTCTCTGATGAAGGGGATAACACCCTGAAATGTTATATTAAAGGTAACTTTGGAAATCCTGGCGAGTGCATCCCCATTCTTTACTACTATCAATACTATGGAGGCACCCTGGGTGGATGAAATGTTAACCGTGAGTGCTGGCCTGCCTGATGTCTATATATATATACATACACACATACATACATACACACATACATACATACACACATACATACATACACACATACATACATACACACAGGTATAGGTATATATTTTAAATAAATATTTGAATATATTTCTCTAAAGTAACATTTTCCTGTATGTGAAAAACATTGGAATGTGAAATAACTCCTACTGGGTAAAGCGATGTGGATTTAATATGCTGACGGGTTAGAGCGCGAGAGATAAGTGTTAATTTTTGTCTCCTTCTGTGCTCTCTATTAAAGTTTTCACAGCTAGATTACGAGTTATGCGTGCTATAGGGAAATTAAAGAATGCAACAAAAGTTGCATTATTTAACCCTCTATAGCGCAGCCATTGCAAGTTTTCAAACAGCTGGCTTGTGCGTAAGATATGGTGTTTTTAAGCTCCATACTGCACAAAATCCAAGCGCTGTTTTGATGTGCTTGTGCCTGAAGCGCGAATGAAAAGCTCCGTAATGCAGCTCTATTGATGTCTATGGGGGAAAAAAAGTTATGTTTAAACAAAACTTAATACATACTTACCTGTGAAATAAAACCTAAGCTAGCTACAATATAACTAATACTTATATTGTAGCTAGCTTAGGTTTTATTTTTATTTCACAGGCAAGTTTGTATTTATTTTAACTAAGTAGACTAGTTAGTAAATAGTTATTAAATATTTACTAACTAGCTAGTTAAATAAATACAAACTTACCTGTGAAATAAAACCTAAGCTGCCTTACACTAACACCTACCATTACAAAAAATAAAAAACACTAAAATTACAAAAAATAACAAACGGAATTATCTAAAACAATAAAAAATATTCCTATTCTAATACCCTTTAAAAAAAAAAAACACAACAAAATAAAAAACCTAATCTAGAATAAACTACCAAGGGCCCTTAACCCCTTAACGACCGAGGACGTGCAGGGTACGTCCTCAAAAAAAAGGCAGTTAATGCCTGAGGACGTACCCTGAATGTCCTCGGTGTGGAAAGCAGCTGGAAGCGATCCTGCTCGCTTCCAGCTGCTTTCTGGTTATTGCAGTGATGCCTCGATATGGAGGCATCCTGCAATAACCTTTTGAAGCCATCCGATGCAGAGAGAGCCACTTTGTGGCCCTCTCTAGACCAGAGATCGGTGGCTTACTTCGTTGGTGGGTGGGAGCAGGACCGGGAGGCGGGTGGCGGCCATCGATGGCCCTGGAGATGTGGAGGGGGGCGGGATCGTGGGCGGGGATGGCCGGGGGCACGCACGGACATGCACGCGTGCACAGGAGGGCGGGGCGGGCGCGTGCATGGGGAGGGAGCGGGTGGGAACCGCTACACTACAGAAAAAGGTGTCCAAAAAAAGGTTTAAAAAAGGGGAATAAAAGTATTAAAAAAAAGATCAGTGAGGTGGTGGGGGTTGGTCTGTGGGGGGGAAAAGCTACACTACAGAAAAAAAAATCCCTTTTTTTTTTGCAAACTAGGTACTGGCAGACAGCTGCCAGTACCCAAGATGGCCCCCAATAAGGCAGATGGGGAGGGTTAGAGAGCTGTTTTGGGGGGGGATCAGGGAGGTTGGGGGCTAAGGGGGATGCTACACCGCAGCATATGTAAATATGCTTAAAAAATTAAAAAAATTTTTTACAAAACTTTTATTTTAGTACTGCCAGACTTTCTGCCAGTACTTAAGATGGCTGGGACAATTGTGGGGTGGGGGAGGGAAGGGAGCTTTTTGGGAGGGATCAGGGGGTCTGATGTGTCAGGTGGGAGACTGATCTCTACACTAAAGCTAAAATTAACCCTGCAAGCTCCCTACAAACTACCTAATTAACCCCTTCACTGGTAGCCATAATACACGTGTGATGCGCAGCAGCATTTAGCGGCCTTCTAATTACAAGAAAGCAATGCCAAAGTCATATATGTCTGCTATTTCTGAACAAAGGGGATCCCAGAGAAGCATTTACAACCATTTGTGCAATAATTGCACACGCTGTTTGTAAATGATTTCAGTGAAAAACCTAAAATTGTGAAAAATTTAACTTTTTTTTTTAATTTGATCGCATTTGGCGGTGAAATGGTGGCATGAAATATACCAAAATGGGCCTTGATCAATACTTGGGGTTTTCTACTAGCCTACACTAAAGCTAAAATTACCCCAAAAAGCTCCCTACATGCTCCCTAATTAACCCCTTCACTGCTGGGCATAATACACGTGTGGTGCACAGTGGCATTTAGCGGCCTTTTAATTACCAAATAGCAGCGCCAAAGCCATATATGTCTGCTATTTCTGAACAAAGGGGATCCCAGAGAAGAATTTACAACCATTTATGCCATAATTGCAGAAGCTGTTTGTATATAATTTCAGTGAGAAACCGAAGGTTTGTGAAAAAATTTGTGAAAAAGTGAACGATTTTTTGTATTTGATCGCATTTGGTGGTGAAATGGTGGCATGAAATATACCAAAATTGCCCTAGATCAATACTTTGGGATGTCTTCTACAAAAAAATATATACATGTCAATGGATATTCAGGGATTCCTGAAAGATATTAGTGTTCCAATGTAACTACCGCTAATTTTGAAAAAAAGTGGTTTGGAAATAGCAAAGTGCTACTTGTATTTATGGCCCTATAACCTGCAAAAAAAGCAAAGAACATGTAAGCATTGGGTATTTCTAAACTCAGGACAAAATTTAGAAATTATTTAGCATTTTTTTTGGTGGTTTTAGATGGGTAACAGATTTTGAAGGTCAAAGTTAAAAAAAAGTGTGTTTTTTCCATTTTTCCTCATATTTTATAATTTTTTTTATAGTAAATTATAAGATATGATGAAAATAATGGTATCTTTAGAAATTCCATTTAATGGCGAGAAAAACGGTATATAATATGTGTGGGTACAATAAATGAGTAAGAGGAAAATTACAGCTAAACACAAACACCGCAAAAATGTAAAAATAGCCTTGGTCCCAAACGGAAAGAAAATGGAAAAGTGCTGTGGTCATTAAGGGGTTAAAAGGGCCTTTTGTAGGGCATTCCCCCAAAGTTAACAGCTCTTTTGCTACAAAACAAAGCAAACACCCCCTAACAGTATACAACCCCCCACCCCCCAAACCCACAAAATAAAAATAAAGTAAAACATAATCTACCCATTGCCCTGAAAAGGTAAGTGATCCAAAATAGTGTCCCTTGCATTCCTATTGGCTGATTTGATTTTGGAAATTCAAATCAGCCAATAGGATAAGAGCTACTGAAATCCTATTGGCTGTTCAAAACAGCCAATAGGATGAGAGCTTCTGAAATTCTATTGGATGTTTAAATCAGTTTTTTTTTTTTAGTTTAGGGTTTGGGCTACTCCTAAACAAGCTAAATGTAATTTAACCCTTTAATGACCACAACACTTTTCCATTTTCTGCCAGTTTGGGACCAAGGCTATTTTTACATTTCTGCGTTGTTTGTGTTGAGCTGTAATTTTCCTCTTACTCATTTACTGTACCCACACATATTATATACAGTTTTTCTCAAGATACCATTATTTTCATCATATCCTATAATTTACTATAAAAAAAATATAAAATATGATGAAAAAATGGAAAAAAACACACTTTTTCTAACTTTGACCCCCAAAATCTGTTACACATCTACAACCACCAAAAAACACCCATGCTAAATAGTTTCTAAATTTTGTCCTAAGTTTAGAAATACCCAATGTTTACATGTTCTTTGCTTTTTTGTAAGTTATAGGGCAATAAATACAAGTAGCACTTTGCTATTTCCAAACCACTTTTTTTCAAAATTAGCGCTAGTTACATTGGAGCACTGATATCTTTCAGGAATCCCTGAATAGCCATTGACATGTATATATATATATTTTTTAGAAGACATCCCAAAGTATTGATCTAGGCCCATTTTGGTATATTTCATGCCACCATTTCACCATCAAATGAGATCAAATAAAAAAAAATTGTTCACTTTTTCACAATTTTTTTCACAAACTTTAGGTTTCTCACTGAAATTATTTGCAAACAACTTGTGCAATTGTGGCACAAATGGTTGTAAATTCTTCTCTGGGATCCCTTTGTTCAGAAATAGCAGACATATATGGCTTTGGCATTGCTTTTTGGTAATTAGAAGGTAGCTAAATGCCACTGCGCACCACACGTGTATTATGCCCAGCAGTGAAGGGGTTAATTAGGGAGCATGTAGGGAGCTTCTAGGGTTAATTTTAGTTTTAGTGTAGTGTAGTAGACAACCCCAAGAATTGATCTAGGCCCATCTTGGTATATTTCATGCCACCATTTCACCCCCAAATGCGATCAAATAAAAAAAAAATGTTCACTTTTTCACAATTTTAGGTTTCTCACTGAAATTATTTACAAACAGGCTGTGCAATTATGGCACAAATGGTTGTAAAAGCTTCTCTGCGATCCCCTTTGTTCATAAATAGCAGACATATATGGCTTTGGTATTGCTTTTTGGTAATTAGAAGGCCGCTAAATGCCACTGCACACAACACGTGTATTATGCCCAGCAGTGAAGGGGTTAATTAGGGAGCTTGTAGGGAGCTTGTAGGGTTAACTTTAGTTTTAGTGTAGAGATCAGCCTCCCACCTGACATATCAGACCCCCTGATCCCTCCCAAACAGTGCTCTTCCCTCCCCCACCCCACAATTGTCCCCGCCATCTTAAGTACTGGCAGAAAGTCTGCCAGTACTAAAATAAAAGGTATTTTTAAAAAATAACATAATTTATGCTTACCTGATAAATTTATTTATCTTGTGGTTTATCCAGTCCACGGATCATCCATTACTTGTGGGATATTCTCATTCCCAACAGGAAGTTGCAAGAGAACACCCACAGCAGAGCTGTCTATATAGCTCCTCCCCTAACTGCCATATCCAGTCATTCAACCAAAAACAAACAGAGAAAGGAGAAACCATAGGGTGCAGTGGTGACTGTAGTTTAAAGTTAAAAAATACCTGCCTTAAAATGACAGGGCGGTCCGTGGACTGGATACACCACAAGAGAAATAAATTTATCAGGTAAGCATAAATTATGTTTTCTCTTGTAAGGTGTATCCAGTCCACGGATCATCCAATACTTGTGGGATACCAATACCAAAGCTAAAGTATACGGATGAAGGGAGGGACAAGGCAGGTACTTAAACGGAAGGTACCACTGCCTGTTAAACCTTTCTCCCAAAAATAGCCTCCGAAGAAGCAAAAGTATCAAATTTGTAGAATTTTGAAAAAGTATGAAGCGAAGACCAAGTCGCCGCCTTGCAAATCTGTTCAACAGAAGCCTTATTTTTAAAGGCCCATGTGGAAGCCACAGCTCTAGTAGAATGAGCTGTAATCCTTTCTGGAGGCTGCTGGCCAGCAGTCTCATAGGCTAAGCGGATTATGCTTCTTAGCCAAAAAGAAAGAGAGGTTGCCGAAGCCTTTTGACCTCTCCTCTGTCCAGGGTAGACAACAAACAAAGCAGATGTTTGACGAAAATCTTTAGTAGCTTGTAAGTAAAACTTTGAAGCACGAACCACGTCCAGATTGTGTAATAGACGTTCCTTCTTCGAAGAAGGATTAGGACACAAAGACGGAACAACAATCTCTTGATTGATATTCTTATTAGATACCCCCCGGTTTGGTACGCAGAACTACCTTATCTGCATGGAAGATCAGATAAGGAGAATCACATTGTAAGGCAGATAACTCGGAAACTCTACAAGCCGAGGAAATAGCTACCAAAAAAAGAACTTTAAGAACCAAATTTAAGCTCCAAGGTGGAGCAACAGGTTTAAACACAAGCTTGATTCTAACTAAAGCCTGACAAAATGCCTGAACGTCTGGGACATCCGCCAGACGCTTGTGCAAAAGAATAGATAGCGCAGAAATCTGTCCCTTTAAGGAACTAGCTGACAATCCTTTCTCCAATCCATCTTGGAGAAAAGATAATATCCTGGGAATCCTGACCTTACTCCATGAGTAGCCCTTGGATTCACACCAATAAAGATATTTACGCCATATCTTATGATAGATTTTCCTGGTGACAGGCTTTCGTGCCTGAATTAAGGTATCAATGACTGACTCGGAGAAACCACAATTTTGATAAAATCAAGCGTTCAATCTCCAGGCAGTCAGCCTCAGAGAAATTAGATTTGGATGGTTGAAAGGACCTTGAAGTAGAAGGTCCTGTCTCAGCGGCAGAGTCCATGGTGGAAAAGATGACATGTCCACTAGATCTGCATACCAAGTCCTGCGTGGCCACACAGGTGCTATCAAGATCACAGATGCTCTCTCCTGCTTGATCTTGGCAATCAGACGAAGGAGCAGAGGAAATGGTGGAAACACATAAGCCAGGTTGAAGGACCAAGGTGCTGCAAGAGCATCTATCAGCGTTGCCTTGGGGTCCCTGGACCTGGATCCTTAACAAGGAAGCTTGGCGTTCTGGCTAGATGCCATGAGATCCAGTTCTGGTTTGCCCCAACGATGAACCAATTGTGCAAACACCTCCGGATGGAGTTCCCACTCCCCCGGGTGAAAAGTCTGTTGACTTAGAAAATCCGCCTCCCAGTTCTCCTTGTTCCCCCTTGATGGTTGATGTAAGCCACAGTCGTGGCTTACATCAACAGGATGTTGTCCGACTGAAATCTAATGAACCTCATTGTCGCTAGCTGAGGCCAAGCCTGAAGAGCATTGAATATTGCTCTTAGTTCCAGAATGTTTATTGGAAGGAGTGACTCCTCCTGAGTCCACGATCCCTGAGCCTTCAGGGAGTTCCAGACTGCACCCCAACCTAGAAGGCTGGCATCTGTCGTTACAATTGTCCAATCTGGCCTGCGAAAGGTCATACCTTTGGACAGATGGACCTGAGATAGCCACCAGAGAAGAGAATCCCTGGTCTCTTGATCCAGATTTAGTAGAGGGGACAAATCTGTGTAATCCCCATTCCACTGACTGAGCATGCAGAGTTGCAGCGGTCTGAGATGTTAGTGTTCAAACGGCACTATGTCCATTGCCGCTACCATTAAGCCGATTACTTCCATGCACTGAGCCACCAAAGGGGAACTAATGGAATAAAGAACACGGCAGGAATTTAGAAGTTTTGATAACCTGGACTCCGTGAGGTAAATTTTCATTTCTACAGAATCTATCAGAGTCCCTAGGAAGGAAACTCTTGTGAGGGGGGGATAGAGAACTCTTTTTCTCGTTCACTTTCCACCCATGCGACCTCAGAAATGCCAACACTTTGTCCGTATGAGATTTGGCAATTTGGAAGTTTGACGCCTGAATCAGAATGTCATCTAAATAAGGGGCCATTGCTATGCCCCGCGGCCTTAGGACCGCCAGAAGGGACCCCAGAACCTTTGTAAAAATTCTTGGGGCTGTAGCTAACCCAAAGGGAAGAGCTACAAACTGGTAATGCCTGTCTAGGAAGGCAAACCTGAGAAACCGATGATGATCTTTGTGTATCGGAATGTGAAGATAAGCATCCTTTAAATCCACTGTAGTCATGTATTGACCCTCCTGAATCATAGGTAGGATGGTACAAATAGTCTCCATCTTGAATGATGGAACTCTGAGGAATTTGTTTAAGATCTTTAGATCCAAAATTGGTCTGAAGGTTCCCTCTTTTTTGTGAACTACAAACAGATTTGAGTAAAATCCCTGTCCCTGTTCCTCCTTTGGAACTGGATGGATCACTCCCATAACTAGGAGGTCTTGTACGCAGTGTAAGAATGCCTCTCTCTTTATCTGGTTTGCAGATAATTGTGAAAGGTGAAATCTCCCTTTTGGGGGGGAAGCCTTGAAGTCCAGAAGATATCCCTGGGATATAATTTCCAACGCCCAGGGATCCTGCACATCTCTTGCCCACGCCTGGGCGAAGAGCGAAAGTCTGCCCCCTACTAGATCCATTACCGGATAGGGGGCCGTTCCTTCATGCTGTCTTAGAGGCAGCAGCAGGCTTTTTGGCCTGCTTACCCTTGTTCCAGGTCTGGTTAGGTCTCCAGACCGTCTTGGACTGAGCAAAAGTTCCCTCTTGTTTTGCATTACAGGAAGTTGATGCCGCACTTGCCTTGAAGTTTCGAAAGGCACGAAAATTAGACTGTTTGGCCCTTGATTTGGACCTATCCTGAGGAAGGGCATGACCTTTTCCTCCAGTGATATCAGCAATAATCTCCTTCAAACCAGGCCCGAATAGGGTCTGCCCCTTGAAGGGAATGTTAAGCAGCTTAGACTTTGAAGTAACGTCAGCTGACCATGATTTAAGCCGTAGCGCTCTGCGCGCCTGGATAGCAAAACCAGAATTCTTAGCCGTTAGTTTAGTCAAATTAACAATGGCATCAGAAACAAAAGAATTGGCTAGCTTAAGTGCTCTAAGCTTGTCAAGTATGTCATCCAATTGTGTCGTTACCTGTAAAGCCTCTTCCAGAGACTCAAACCAGAACGCCGCAGCAGCAGTGACAGGAGCAATGCATGCAAGGGGCTGTAGGATAAAACCTTGTTGAATAAACATTTTCTTAAGGTAACCCTCTAACTTTTTATCCATTGGATCTAAGAAAGCACAACTGTCCTCGACAGGGATAGTAGTACGCTTTGCTAGAGTAGAAACTGCTCCCTCCACCTTAGGAACTGTCTGCCATAAGTCCCGTGTGGTGGCGTCTATTGGAAACATTTTTCTAAAAATAGGAGGGGGAGAGAAGGGCACACCTGGTCTATCCCATTTCTTAGTAATAATTTCTGTAAACCTTTTAGGTATTGGAAAAACATCAGTGCACACCGGCACTGCATAGTATTTATCCAGTCTACACAATTTCTCTGGCACTGCAATTGTATCACAGTCATTCAGAGCAGCTAAAACCTCCCTGAGTAACACACAGAGGTGTTCAAGCTTAAATTTAAATGTAGAGATATCAGAATCAGGTTGCATCATCTTCCCTGAGTCAGAAACATCACCCACAGAAAGAAGCTCTCCTTCTTCAGCTTCTGCATATTGTGAGAGAGTATCAGACATAGCTCTTAAAGCGTCAGTATGCTCTGTATTTCGTCTAACTCCAGAGCTATCTCGCTTTCCTCTAAATTCAGGTAGTCTGGCTAATACCGCTGACAGTGTATTATCCATGACTGCCGCCATGTTTTATAAAGTAAACGCTATGGGCGCCCTAGATATACTTGGCGCCATTTGAGCGTGAGTCCCTTGAGCGGGAGTCAAAGGATCTGACACGTGGGGAGAGTTAGTCAGCATAACTTCCCCCTCGTCAGATTCCTCTGGTGATAATTTTTTTAAAGACAGAATATGATCTTTATTGCTTAAAGTGAAATCAGTACATTTGGTACAAATTCTAAGAGGGGGTTCCACAATGGCTTTTAAACATAATGAACAAGGAGTTTCCTCTATGTCAGACATGTTTGTACAGACTAGCAATGAGACTAGCAAGCTTGGAAAACACTTTAAAACAAGTTAACAAGCAAATATAAGAAACGGTACTGTGCCTTTAAGAGAAACAAATTTTGTCAGAATTTGAAAAACAGTGAAAAAAGGCAGTAAATCAAACAAAATTTTTACAGTGTGTATAATAAGCTAACAGAGCATTGCACCCACTTGCAAATGGATGATTACCCCCTTAGTTCAATAAACGGATCAAAAAAACAATATAGACATTTTTTAACAGTTACACCAAAATGCCACAGCCTTGCTGTGGGCCTACCTTCCCCAACAAACGATTTTGGAAAGCCTAAGAGCCCTTTAGAGATGTCCTATAGCATTCAGGGGACTCCTGGAGGAAGATGGATGTCTCAGTCTGTAAAAGTTACTGCGCAAAAAAGCGCTAAATTAGGCCCCTCCCACTCATAGTAACACAGTGGAAGGCCTCAGGAAACTGTTTCTAGGCAAATTTAAGCCAGCCATGTGGAAAAAACTAGGCCCCAATAAAGTTTTATCACCAAAGTATGTATAAAAACGTTTAAACATGCCAGCAAACGTTTTATATTGTAAATATAAAAGTGTATTACCTCAGAAAGTAAGCATGATACCAGTCGCTATTAAATCACTGTATTCAGGCTTACCTTACATAAATTTGGCATCAGCAGCATTTTATAGCATTCACATCTTCTAGAAAAATCTTAATTGTACATACCTCATAGCAGGATAACCTGAACGCCATTCCCCCGCTGAAGTTATCTCTCTCTTCAGTCATGTGTGAGAACAGCAATGGATCTTAGTTACAACTTGCTAAGATCATAGAAATCACAGGCAGATTCTTCTATTTTTCTGCCTGGAACAAAATAGTACAACTCCGGTACCATTTAAAAATAATAAACTTTTGATTGAAGCAAAATAACAGCTACATTTCAGCACTTCTCTCGTACTACCTCCATGTTTGTTGAGAGTTACAAGAGAATGACTGGATATGGCAGTTAGGGGAGGAGCTATATAGACAGCTCTGCTGTGGGTGTCCTCTTGCAACTTCCTGTTGGGAATGAGAATATCCCACAAGTAATGGATGATCCGTGGACTGGATACACCTTACAAGAGAAATATATGCATTTTAGCATATTTACATATGCTGATGTGTAGGATTCCCTCCTTAGCCCCCAACCTCCCTGATCTTCCCCAAACAGCTCTCTAACCCTCCCCCTCTACCTTACTGGGAGCCATCTTGGGTACTGGCAGCTGTCTGCCAGTACCCATTTTCTGCAAAAAAATGCTTTTTTATTATTTTTTTTTTTTTTTTTTTTTTTTTTTTTCTGTAGTGTAGCTTCTCCCCCAAAGAACAACCCCCTTCCACCTCCCAGATCACTTCGATTTTTCCCCCCAAATTTTTTTACCCAACTTTTTAATTTTCAAGTGATTTCTGTAGTGTAGCAGTTCCCACCTGCATCCACCCCATGCACGCGCCCCCCATGCACGCATGCACGTCTATGCACACCCCCGGCGATCCCGCCCATGATCCCGCCCCCCTCTACATCATATAACCCATCAATGGCCGCCCACCAGCCTCCCACGTAAGCTCCCACTCACCAACGATACCGGCCATCGATGTCCGGTGCAGAGAGGGCCACAGAGTGGCTCTCTCTGCATCAGATTGCCAAGGGGGGTTATTGCAGGATGCCTCGATATCGAGGCATCACTGCAATAACCGTAAAGCGGCTGGAAGTGATCAGGATCGCTTCCAGCTGCTTTCCAGACCAAGGACCTACGCCATACGTCCTCGGTCATTAACTGTATTTTTTTGAGGACGTATGGCGTACGTCCTTGGTCGTTAAGCGGTTAAGGGCAATGCCCATAAAAATGCCCTTTTCAGGGCAATGGGTCGCTTAAGTTTTTGTTAGAATTAGATTTTTTTTATTTGGGGTGGTTGGTTGGGTGGTGGGTTTTACTGTTGGGAGGGGTTGTATTTTTTTTCAGGTAAAAGAGCTGTTTAACTTAAGGCAATGCCCTACAAAAGGCCCTTTTAAGGGCTATTGGTAGTTTATTGTAGGCTAAGGTTTTTTTTTTTTTTGGGTGGGCTTTTTTATTTTGATAGGGCTATTAGATTAGGTGTAATTCTCTTTTATTTTTGATAATTTCGTTTGTTATTTTTCGTAATTTAGTGTTTGTTATTTTTTGTAATATACGGCTAGATTTAGAGATTGGCGTTAGCCATCAAAAGCAGCGTTAAGGGGTCCTTACGCTGCCTTTAACCGCCCTCTGATATTTAGAGTCAGGCAGGAAAGAGTCTAACGCTCACTTCCACACCGCGACTCCAGGCTACCGCAGATACCCTTACGCCAATTGCGTATTCTATCTTTTCTATGGGATCTGCCTAACGCTGGTATTTGGAGTCTTGGAAGAAGTGAGCGGTAGACCCTCTACCGACAAGACTCCAGCCGCAAAAAAATGTGCTATAAAGTACACTAACACCCATAAACTACCTATGTACACCTAAACCGAGCCCCCCCCCACATCGCCGCCACTATAATAAAAATTTTTAACCCCTAATCTGCCGACCGGACACCGTCGCCACCTACATTATACCTATGAACCCCTAATCTGCTGCCCCTAACATCGCCGACCCATATATTATATTTATTAACCCCTAATCTGCCCCCCCAATGTTGCCGCTACCTAACTACACTTATTAACCCTTAATCTGCCGACCGGACCTCGCTGCCACTATAATAAATGTATTAACCCCTAAACCCCCGCACTACCGCCTCGCAAACACTATAATAAATAGTATTAACTCCTAATCTGCCCTCCCTAACATCGCCGCCACCTACCTACAATTATTAAGGTAGAATTAAGGTAGAAAAAGTGTGATTGGCTGATGCAATCAGCCAATCAGATTGAAGTTCAATCCGATTGGCTGATCCAATCAGCCAATCGTATTGAGCTCACATTCTATTGGCTGATTGGAACAGCCAATAGAATGCGAGTTCAATACGATTGGCTGATTGGATCAGCCAATCGGATTGAATTTCAATCTGAATGGCTGATTGCATCAGCCAATCACACTTTTTCTACCTTAATTCCGATTGGCTGATAGAATTCTATCAGCCAATAGGAATTGAAGGGACGCCATCTTAAATGACATCCCTTAAAAGAACCTTCATTTGTCGGGAAGTCGTCGGTTGAAGAGGATGGCTCCGCGTCGGCTCCTTTGAAGATGGCTCCGCTCCGGATGGATGAAGATTGAAGACGCCGCCTGGATGAACACTTCTACCAGATGGAGGACCTCTTCTTGCCCCACTAGAGTAGGGGTATGTGGGTGGTGGGTTGTAATGTTGGGGGGTATTGTATTTTTATTTTCAGGTAAAAAAGCTGATTACTTTGGGGCAATGCCCCACAAAAAGCCCTTTCAAGGGCTGGTAAAAGAGCTGATTGCTTTAGTAGTTTAGAATAGGGTAGGGCATTTTTTTATTTTGGGGGGCTTTTTTATTTTATTAGGGTGCTTAGATTAGGTGTAATTAGTTTAAACTTCTTGTAATTCTTTTTTATTTTTTGTAATTTAGTGTTTGTTTTTTATGGTATTATAGAATAGTTTATTTTATTGTATTTAATTTAGCTAATTGTAGGTAATTCATTTAATTAATTTAATAATAGTGTAGTGTTAGTTGTATTTGTAACTTAGTTTAGGATTTATTTTACAGGTAATTTTGTAGTTATTTTAACTAGGTAGCTATTAAATAGTTATTAACTATTTAATAGCTATTGTACCTAGTTAAAATAAATACAAAGTTGCCTGTAAAATAAATATAAATCCTAAAATAGCTACAATGTAATTATTAATTATATTGTAGCTCTATTAGGCTTTATTTTATAGGTAAGTATTTAGTTTTAAATAAGATTAGTTTATTTAATTTTAGGAATATTATTTTGTTTAATTTAAATTATATTTATGTTAGGGGATGTTAGGGTTAGGGTTAGAGTTAGGTTTAGGGATTAATAACTTTATTATAGTAGCGGCGACGTTGCGGGTGGGAGATTAGGGGTTAATAATTGTAGGTAGGTGTCGGCGATGTTAGGGAGGGCAGATTAGGGGTTAATACAATTTATTATAGTGTTTGCGAGGCGGGAGTGCGGCGGTTTAGGGGTCAATACATTTATTATAGTGGCGGCGAGGTCCGGTCAGCAGATTAGGGGTTAATAAGTGTAGGTAAGGTAGCGGCAACGTTGGGGGGGCAGATTAGGGGGGTAATAAATATAATATAGGTGTCGGCGGTGTTAGGGGCAGCAGATTAGGGGTACATCGGTATAATGTAGGTTGCGGCGGTGTCCGGATCGGCAGATTAGGGGTTAATAGTATAATACAAGTGTAAGGTTAGGGGTGTTTAGACTCGGGGTTCATGTTAGGGTGTTAGGTGTAGACTTAGAAAGTGTTTCCCCATAGGAAACAATGGGGCTGCGTTAGGAGCTGAACGCTGCTTTTTTGCAGGTGTTAGTTTTTTTTTCAGGCAGCTCAGCCCCATTGTATCCTATGGGGAAATCGTGCACAAGCACGTTTTTCCAGTTTACCGCTACCGTAAGCAACGCTGGTATTGAGGGTTGAAGTGGAACTAAATTAGGCTCAACGCACCCTTTTTTTTTTTTTAAATAAACTTTATTGAGCATAGATATAGACATAAAACATTGTCAATTTCTGAGTACAGCATTGTTTGCAATACAAAAGATATAAAGGCATTTCTATGCGTATTAATGTTATAATCAACGAGATAAATATGCAAATAACATTAGTAAGAAGTTGAGAGGCAGGGGATATGCTTAACTGTATCCAAAGCGTAATACAAGGCGTTGCCTTACCTCTCACTTTATGCAGCTGCTGAATCTCACCAAGTTCCTTTTTTACTAAACTGGGTCTAATTTGAAGGTAGGTTAAGTTGACTTACTAGGGGGTAGGCAGAGAGGGATGAGTTAGAGAATAAGAGGGAGAAGATATAAAGGAGAGGGGAGAGGGGAGCACAGCAACAAAACAAGAAAAAAAAAAAAAGTTTTTTTTTTTTTGGAATCAATAGTCTTTTATTCTTCTCTACTGGTTATGAGATTAAATAGTTCTATTCCAGATGGATAGTATCATCTTGTGTGTGGCTAGGTTGTGAGTTTGGAGGTAGTGGAACTTTTCTAGGTTGATAAGCTCACCTACCTGGGCTTTCCAATCCTGGAAAGTAGGGATGATTTGTGACTTCCAGTGTTTGGGAATTAATTTTTTGGCCGCAGTTATCATTATTAACCATAGTGCTTTATGGGCAGAGGTACTCGTTTTGGGAGTTGATCTGAACAAGAGATGGTCAACGTTGATCTCCCCCCAGAAGTTATGTAGCTTAGGACAGGACCACCAAATGTGGTGGAGAGAGCCCTCTTCTCCACAACCTCTCCAACAGGCAGCATTTAAGTTAGGGAATATCTTATGGAGGCGGGCTGGTGTGAGATACCATCTGCTAAGGAATTTTAAGTGCATTTCTTGTATTTTTGCAGAGACTGAGGACTTCTTGGTGGTGGCAAAAGCCCTCAGCCATGGTTCGATGTCCTCATCTAGGTTAATATCTCTGTTCCAAGCTAGTGTATATGATGGGAGAGAGTCTGTGTCAGGTACCCTCAAAATTCTATATAATTTTGAGATGAGGTGTTTGGGCTTGAGGGTCGCTGTGCATATTTTTTCAAATGAGGTTAAGTCCCTGCCTAGATCTTTTTTGTGCCTATGATGGGAAAGAAAATGGATAAGTTGTGCATAGTGATACCACGAGGAAAATATTTCATTGTGTGTGTGTGTTTCCTTTAACTTAGAGTGAGGTTTAATTTTGCCATTTTCCACTAGGGAGTGGATGGAATTCAGATTAAGGCTGTATGGTTGTTTAATCTGGGACCCTATTTTGTGATATGGGAGTTCCGGGCTTTCCACAAATGATGTTAGAGGACTGTGTTTAGATGAGATGTGAGAGCTTGTGGCTATTAGGTTATCCCATTCTGCCAATGTTGCGGAAGCAATGGTGAATTTCACTAAAATTTTGGGTCTACATGGAGGGGAAGTCCACGCAAGCGAGCCAACATTGTTGAGTTTGAATTTGAGCCTGTCCAATTCCACCCATGCTTTCTCGGTAGTATTGTGAGCCCATTCAACAATATGTTGAAGTAGGATTGCCCTTCTATAGTCTGTTAGTTTGGGAACCCCCAAGCTCCCTCTATCCCCAGGGAGGTACATGGTGTTTTTAGGGATTCTAGGTTTTACCCCCGCCCAAATGAATTGCTCCAGTAGGCCTTGAAGTTGTTCTATGTAACCTCTCTGGAGCGGGATGGGAAGTGTTTGCATAATATAAAGAATCCTAGGAAGGACATTCATCTTAATGACTCCGATTCTACCTAGCCATGTAAGGGGCTTGTTTTTCCATGAAGATAGATCTCTAGTTATATCGTGTTTTAAGGTGATATAGTTATATTTAAATAAATCTTGTGGAGAAGAGGTAAGGTAGATACCCAAGTATTTTATTTTCTGGTGTGCTAACGTTATATTATATTGGCTTTTTAGTGCTTGTATGTGTTGTTGTGAAGTGTTGATGTTGAGAAGTTCTGATTTACTTAAATTAAGGCTAAAATTGGATATGTTGCCATACGCCTCCAGCTTCATCAATAATGCTGTGACAGAGCTCTCAGCTTCGGTAAGAGTAAAGAGAATATCATCGGCGAAGAGAGCCTGTTTGTATTGCTTATCTCCTACGGTTAATCCTTTAATCGCATCATTCTCTCTCACTCTTTGTGCAAGTACTTCTAATGATATGTCGAATAGAAGGGGGGACAGGGGGCAGCCCTGCCGTGTCCCATTGTTGATGTCAAATGACTCTGATAGGGTGTTATTTACTCTTATTCTGGCGTTGGGATTGGAGTAAAGTGAAAGGGTCATATTAACAAAGGCCTCGGGGAAGTTCATTTCTTGCATGGTTCTTTTTAAGAACGACCACCGCACCCTATCAAAAGCCTTTTCTGCGTCTGTTGCGAAAAGGACCAATGGCTTCCCCTCCATCTTAGCTTGGTTGATTAAATTCAATATTTTAGTAGTGTTGTCTCTAGCCTCTCTGCCGGGCACAAACCCCACCTGATCATTAGATATCAGTGATGGAAGGAATTTATTAAGCCTGTTGGCTAGTACCTTGGCAAAAATTTTCATGTCAGTGTTTATCAATGATATCGGTCTGAAATGTTCAGGATTGGTATGTGGTTTACCCGGTTTTGGGATGACTGTTATGTGAGCCTCCAATAAGTTTTTAGACAGATGGGGGTTGTCCCTCAGCGAATTAAAGATTGGTAGCATGCGAGGAGTCAAGATGTCTTTTAAGATTTTGTAATATCTGGAGGAGAAGCCATCGGGTCCAGGGCTTTTACCTGACGGTGTATCTTTAATAGCCTGATTTAGTTCTACTTCTGTGATAGGGGATTCGAGGTATTGGGCTTGGTCTCTAGTTAGGGAGGGTAGGTTTAACCCCCTGAAATAGGAGTTTGTGTCTTCCTGTAGGGAGGTATCTTGGTTCGTGGCACGTGTACTATTATTTTGTGACAAGTCAATACTATACAATTTGGCATAGTATGAGTGAAAGGCGGAAGCTATCTGGTCGCTATTCTTGAGTGGGGCTTTATCTGTTGTCAGGAGTGCATGTATGTGGTTACTTAGCTGCTTTCTGCGCAAGCAACGGGCTAGTATTTTGCCCGGCTTGTTACCAACCTCAAAATAGTATTGTTTAAGGAATAGTGCTTTCCTTTGATGTGTTTCTGTGAGGAACTTTTTTAGAGACGTTCGAGCCTCTAAAAGGCGAGATTTCACTGATTCATTGGAAGTATCCTTTTTGTGGTCTGCCTCTAGTGACCCAATTTGAGTTAATAGATTAGAGTATAATTCCCTATTTTGTCTGTTGATTTTTGCTTTGTGTTTAATGAAGCATCCTCGTATTACTGCTTTGTGGGCCTCCCATTCAGTAAGCGTCGAATTGGAGGTGTGTGCATTGAGCTGGAAGTATTCTGTTAGTTCGGATTGAATGTCTCGTAGTATGATAGGGTTGTCTAATAGGTAGTCGTCCAGTCTCCATGTCTTGGAGGTAATGGGAAGATCTGGCCACAAAATTGTACATGATATCGGGGCATGATCTGACCAGGTTATAGGGCCTATATCACATTGTGTTATGAGAGAGAGGCCATTAGAGTCTGTGTATATGTGGTCTATACGAGTGTAGCTGTTGTGAGGGAAAGAGAAAAATGTGTAATCTTTCTGAGTTGGATGTAATGTTCTCCAGGTGTCATGAAGGGCCAAGCTGGTGAGGGAGTTCTTAACTGCTTTGATGGTCTTTAGGGAGACACTAGATATACCCTTAGATGAGTCTAATGATGGATCAAATGAGAGGTTGAAATCTCCTGCTAAGAAGGCAATCTCTCTTGTGTGTTCTAGTAGCTTGGTGGCAATTTTTTTGAAAAAGGTGACATGTGTTTGATTTGGCGCGTAGATGTTAGCGATCGTTATGTGGTGTCCCTATCAGAAACATGAATCGACCCTCAGCATCTTTTTCTATGTGCGAGACAACTAGAGGGAGAGATTTGTGAATCAATATTCCCACTCCGTTTTTCTTGTGAGGGCCAGAAGCAAAAAAAGTTGTAGGGTAATGAGGATTGTTCCATTGGGGTTCCTTGCCTTTTTGGAAGTGTGTTTCCTGAATTAATAATATTTGACTGTTTAGTTTGTGTAACTCCCTCAGTGCTATTGATCTTTTTCCTGGGCTATTAAGTCCTTTAGCATTGATGGAGGTTATCCTAATGGTATGCTCTTGAAATCTACTGTGTTTTGCCATCAGTGGAGTAGAAGAGAGAAAAAGAAAGAAAAAAAAAAGGGGAGGAGGGGAGAGGATAGGAGGAATTTAGGGAAGTTCAAGAGCAAGGGTGTTTATATGGAGGGTAGTATTAGCTAATGGATGATTGGGGGAATGGAGGAGTGTGAAACAGAGAAGGGATTTGTTAAGGGGATAGGAGCTTGAATAAATAAGGATGTTAGGTAATAGGTTGACAAAGCGTAGGGGAAATAATCCTAATACCAGCATGTTGACATGATAAGCAAAAAATTATTCTGGTCTACCTGATGTATATGGGGGAGGGAGGGGTATATCTATAGGAATATAAAGACCTAGCAGCGTGGTCTAGGAGGTGATGTAAGGGGAAAGGGGGTTACATTATAGGGTCCACATTAATCAGTTTTTGAGTGGTTCATGGAGGGTCTACTCTGGGGCGAGGGAGTTTGGTGATGTAGTGTTTCTTATTTTTTCCTTTGTCTACTCCCTCCTTAGGTTTACTAAGGTATAGTAACTGAACAAAGCCTTGTTTTTTTATTTTTCTCTTTTTTTTCCTTTCTCTTTCCATTTCTTTTTCTTTATAACCCTAAAACAATCGTAAACATAACATTAGTAAAAAGACAAACCGTAACATAACTTTGGTCTGAAGAGTTTGACTGGTCACAATGTGGTTAGAATCAATTACACTCTCTGAGGGATCTGTGTCCCAGGTCTGAGAGAAAAGTCCTTCTCCTCAGTGTCCTTTGCATATATATGATACAGCAACCTTTATATGGCATATCAAGAACAAGTTTCAGGACACCTCAATAACAATCAATCAAAAGAAAGTTTTGGTGACCAAGCATGGGCTCATGGGTGAGCCGCCTTTATATTAATTTAAAAAAAAGTGCAAACTGATTATTTTGTCCGCGGGCCCTCAGCATCACAATTGGGTTGCAATTATCAGTGGTGATGTCAGTTGTAAACCATGTGCTGAGGATATAAGAGTTATCGGTGTATGGGCCTTGTGAAATAGTTCTAGGGTATTTGATGAGACTATGGTCAGTGCAGTCATGGCTAGATGTTCAGGAGGGGAAACAATGTGGAGAGTTGTTATTTCTAATGGGGGTGTGTATATGGAAGCCTATGTGTGGGATTTTTTCTGCCATCAAAGGCCTCTGATTGTTTGTGGTAGGCTAGTTAATTTAGCTTTCTGTCTAATATGTTAAGGTATTTTACTTGCTGAGAGACCGCGGGGCAAGTCTGCATATAAAACTAAACAGGAACAAACATGGTTTTGCGGGGTTCCCTCATCAAACCAATAAACAAAACTTTGTTGAGGTTATCAGTAGATAAACCCAAAAAATATCCTCCCTCCAGACTGAATATTACATTGCGTCAGTGCACATAAGGAGAAAAGAAAAAAGCAATAACAATAATATCCATGATGTATGTATGGACCAAAGGACATGTCCTAGAGGCTCAAGAGTCCACATCAGTCCATTGTTGTTGTAATCTACCTAAAGAGTGAGTGATTATACATAAAATAATACAGAATATATTATGTAAGTTCATACTGCACCGTGTCCTGAGTTGCTGTCCTCGTCTCGCCTTTTGGGGGGTGACAAGGCAAGTTCCTCAAAGAATAGAGTTGGGTCAGTTCCTGGTTTGTACATTGCGGTCTTGTTGTTGTGGGTGGCAATTATGGAGACTGAGAATCCCCACCTGTATGGGACTTTATGGATCTGGAGATGAGCAGTGATATGTGAGAGTTCTCTCCTCTTCTGCAGTGTGGTCTGAGACAGATCAGTGAAAATGTGTATCTCTTCTCCAGCGTGGTAGATGTTCCTTTTGATTCTTGCACTTCGAAGGATGTCCTCCTTGTCCTTGAATTTTAAGAATTTGAAAATGATATCCCGCGGGGATGCTTCGCCCTCAAGGCTCTATGAGCCCTCTCTATCTGGATGTCTGGGGCAGTGGGGCTGTCTTTGATGATTTTGAAAAGAGCTTGCAGATAGCCTTCAATTGCTGTAGGTAGCACAGTCTCAGAGACCCCTCTTATTCTAAGGTTATTTCTGCGGCATCTATTTTCCAAATCTAGCTTTTCGTTAAGGAAAAATATCTTATCTTCATGATCACTGATGTTTGCAGCATTATTCTGAATTCATATATTAGTGGGTGTTTGTTTTTCTTCCAGAGCTTGAACTCTATTATCTAGAGCCCCCAGATCTTTTCTGAAGTCCCCAAAGAGTGTTCTCATTTCCTGTAAGACTACATTAATGTCCTCCTTAGATGACAGATGTTTAATGTCTTGCTTTGTTACATATGGACAATGCTCAGGAGTAAGAGCTGGTTATGGAGTTTGTCTCTGTGAGTCTGCCATGTCTTTATTGCTGTTATCAGAGGGTGTTTCTCTGGCTGTCAGATATTGCTTCAAGGTTTTGCTCGTGTTGTGCACATTGGTTTTGTTCTGTTTTTTGCCCGGCATTACCCAGGAGCTCAGGGGGGGTATGGGACACTGTATAAGCTAGTACAGAGTATCATGGAGTGCTCAGACATACATTATATGGTGCCAAAAAGTAAACAACAAGTCACCCCTTATGGATCTGCAGTGTTGAGAGTAGGCTAGTTTTTTTTAAGTGATTGCTGCTTATGTGGACATTGATGATAGCTGTGAGCCAAATCATATAAGGTAGCCCTGTGTAACCGTTAAAGTTATTAGTGATAGCAGGGGTCAGCTGCAGAGCTTAGATTGGGCCTGCAGTAGGGGTCAGAGCGTCGTGCACAGTGTTCTATGTCCTTTTTTTTTTTTCCTTTTTTTTTTAGAAAAGTTATGACCCCCAATGGCTATAGCCAAGGCTCACCTAGATATCTCTGCCATGTACCGTGATTGTGGTCTCCGTGATGGTAAGCGCTCACTGCGTCTTCATGGCTCCCCGGCGTGACTGTTCCACATGGCCTCGGGACAGTAATAAGGCAATTGGGATCCGTTGAGAGGTAAGGCTCTCTTTCCTAGGGCGTTTTTGTTTAGCCGTGTGTGAAAAGAGGTGTCGGCAGTTCAGCCTCTGTCTTGCTCCGGTGCGGCGGTGTAGTGCACACTAATGAGGCTTCTGTTATGGTAAGGCCTCTGGTTGCGCCGGGCTGTTAACGGAGCTGCAGAAAGTGATTGTGCCGGCGCTTCTCCTCCCGTGGGTGACATCGGAGTATTCCCTACTCCTTGGAGCTGTTATGTGGAGGGGTATTAGGGTGGTATACGTCAGGTAGAGGGGTAAATGCTGGTGCAGGATATTGGAGCCTTATTAGAACACGGCCATCTTCTAGCGTGGCCAGACTCTGCCCCCCCAACGCACCCTTTTTTGAGCCTAACACAGCCACTCAGACAACTCTAAATACCAGCGTTGTCTTAAGGGTGTGCTGGGAAAAAAAGCAGCGTTAGCTACGCGGGTCTTTACCGACAAAACTCTAAATCTTGGCGTTAGTCTTTTATTTTTTGCAATTAGATAGTTTGTAATTTTTATAGTGTTAGAATTTTGTAATGTGTAATATAGTTTTTTTAATTGGTAGTTAGTTTAATTTTAGTTTAATAGTTATATTAGTTTAATAGTTAGAGGTGTTAGGTTTAGGGGTTACTAGTTTAATTATAATAATGCGATGTGGGGGCTTTTGGTTTAGGGGTTAATAGTTTAATTTAGTATATTTCGTTGTGGGGGGCTTTCGGTTTAGGGGTTAATAGGTTTATTATAGAGGCAGCAGAATTAGGGGTAAATAACTTTAGTATAGTGGGGCAATGTGGGTTTACGGCAGATAAGGGGTTAATAATATTTAAATAGTCTTTGCGATGCTGAAGGGCGATGGTTTAGGGGTTAATAACTTTAGTACAGTGGTGGCAATGTCTGGGAGCGGCGGAATAGGGGTTAATAAATGTTAATTAGTGGCGGCATTGTCGGGAGCAGCAGATTAGGGGTTAATAACTTTAATATAGTATTTGCAATGCGGGATGGCCTTGGTTTTGGGGTTAATAGGTATTTCATGGGTGTTTGGAAAAGAAAGAAGAAGGCGCCACAATAGTGCAAGATCAATGATGTTAAAAGATCATACGCACAACAGGTTCTAAATTCTACTTACTAGAAGTAAGGCACTTGAGAAGTGCCACAGGTGCAGTCTGGACTCTTAAAAGCTGCCCAGATAGCTATCCTCTCGCTACTCCAGTGAGGCCTGTATTTCAGGATCCGATATCAGTATGCAAAAGTGAATTGTAGAACAGTCTTGTAATATTTCCCAATTCTCAAATTCTCAAGGAGAGCAGGATTAAATAAAGATTTCAACATGACAAAGTTGTAAAAACAACTCCAGTTTATTTAAATACAAAATGAAAATACATCACCTTTCCCGGTTCACAGATTGTTTCATCAGGTGTATTGAGGTACAATAACATCACGACTTAAAAAGATATAGTGCGCATGCGTATGCGGATAAACGGACCAATGGGGGCCCATACTGAACCGGCTTCCAAATCATTGGTTCAAAAACAAAGGTGTGTGAAAAAGCCCTACCAGCGGACCAATTAAAATCCTATACTGGACTGGCTTACATTAGATTGGTTCATTAACGGAAGTAAACAACTAAATGTCAAACTAGCAATTTTAATAGCAGCTTCACAAAAAGCCCCTATACCTGTAATTAAAGATCCTGACGAATTGTCAAATGGGACATTAACAGAAGTATATGGTATTACAAGGGTAGAAATTCTGATACAATTATAACGGCAAACCCCGCATTTGTGAGAACAATCGGGTATAATGTGTCAAAGGAGTGACAAGTTGTCATATAGACAATTTAAAAGCCCTATAATATTAGAGTGGGTATTCTCCCACTAAAAACCTAAAGTAACAAATATCGGATTATAGTATATATATGGGATGAATATATATATATATATATATATATATACAGTATAAAGATGAAGCCAGTTTAGACAGACACCCTAAATATATCCGCAAACGTATAGCTATATAGCAAAGGAGAACCATTTGGTTTCCTGATATTATTAAAAACCTAAATAAAAGACCACATACAACTGAATCCTATACAGTAATCAGTTTGCAGTATATTGGGATGTAGCAACATCACACATGTATATATGGATAACAACTAGTGGGATAACATATTACCCAGTCCCCTTCAAGAACTTTAAAAGTTGTGAAGAATACTCTATCTAAAAATTAAGACAGCCATTTACAAAGACAAATATAAAAAATAAACAGTAAAATCCTATTGCCCTATAGTGATATGATGTGACTTAAGGTGATATATGTAGAAATAAACTACTATACTACTCTATACATTATATCTTCATAATCAGCATTATATACAGGTAACACAGTACAAATATAGATATATTAAAAAAACAAATCAATTAAAGGCTGCCATATCAATATTTTCATTCAATCCATGTGGATTTATAGTTTTCATTTTCCATATCCAATAAGTCTCTCTTTGGCGTAAATGCAGAAACCTATTTCTCCCCCATTTCTGTGTAATATGTTCAATGGGGATAATTTTAAAAATATCTGATTCTCCTTCATGATATTAAACTTTATGGCGGGGTACACTATGATTAGCTAAAGATTCCTTAAATGTTCTCACCAACTCTTTTTTAAGGGTCTAGAGGTTCTACCAATATACTGTATCCCACATTTACATTGCAACAAATAAACTACAAAAGCAGAATCACATGTAAAGTGAGATGTGATGTTAAATTCCTCTTTAGTGGAGTATGATACAAAATTTGTTTTACTGCCAGTAGTGTAGTATGTATCGGGTCTCCCTTTGAAATAAAGTGTTTCCGTAAAATATTTTTAATTCGATTATGATTATTATTGTATCTAGTTATAAAACATGGACTTGTACTAGGTTTAGATTTAGGTTTCGTGCTATCTGAAGTCACCATTTTTTCTTGGTTCTGATTATTGTTAAAAAATTCCGATCTATCCTTAATTCTCGCTCTCCTCTATCAATTTCAGGGGGTATTTCTCTCCAAAAATCTTTCTCTCAGAATTTTGGATTGCTCATCATAGACTAGGACATCTGTACAATTTCTACATATTCTGCAGAATTGATTATAAGGGATATTCTCTTTCCATGGTTTATAATAGTTGCTATTATAATTTAAATAACTATTAGTGTCTACTGTTTTAAAAAAAGTTTTGGTTTGGACGGTCCCTTCATAGCCCCAATAAAGCATTAAATCAAGAAACTCAATTTTATCTTTTGCAATTTAGATATATTTTTCTTCAAAAATCACCATAAATAATCAAAACTAGGGGCAAACCTGGTCCCTAAGACAAATTGCTCTTGGAACACAATATAGTTGTGTTCCAATACGAAAGCAATCACTTTTAAAAGAAACAATCTCTGTTCTTCAGGTAGATATATATCTCTAGTTAAAAAAATTGTCTATTGCTTGGATGCCTAAATTATGTGCTATATTTGAATACAGTGCTGATACGTCACATGACAGCCATAATACATTTTTGTAGTCAGTATCCTTAAATTTAGATAACTTTCATATTAAATCTGGTGTATCTTTAATGTAAGATGGTAAACATCTTACTGATTTTTTCAAGAATTGGTCAATGTATTCTGACAGATTGCATGTCAGATTGCTGATGCCCGATATAATCGGCCGTTCCGGAGGGTTAGTGGTTAATTTATGGATTTTAGGGAGGTGGTAATAGTATGCAAGATTTGGGGTACTAGGGATAATGTATTCTTTTTCTTTTTTAGTTAGAATCCATCATCAATAAGTTTGATGAGGCAATTCAAATATTGTTTAGTGGGATTAAAGAAAGTCTCTTGTAGTATTCAGTATCCAAAAGGATACGGTTAGCTTCATTTATATAGTCACCCCAATCTTGCAACACTATCCCACCTCCCTTGCCAACTTGTCTGATCACCAGAGAATCGTTATTAGCTAACTTGGATAAAGCTTTAAGATCAAATATATTCAAATTAGAAATCCTGTTATTAGTACCTAATGATCCAAATTCCTCTAAGACTAGATTTTGGAAGAGTTGAATACAGTACTATGACTGGTAGTGGGAGGATTAAAATTAGATTTGGGCATTAAGTTTGAATGTATAAAATAATCAAATAAAGAATCACAAAGACTATCAGGTTCAAAGAAAACAATACCAGTGACTGGTTTCTCTACCATGTTGTATGTTACTATTGCTATTTGTTTATCATAGTTTATTTTTTTTATCACAGAAGTATCGTTGTAAAGACAATTTTCTAATGAATCCATTTAAATCAACAAATAGTTTAAACAAACTATTTTCATTAGAGGGACAAAAGTACAGACCTCTATTTAGTTCACAGATCTCCTCATTAGTAAGTAAATGACTAGAAAGGTTAAATATACAATTTTTCATTCTCTTAAATTTCTCCTTTTTGGTAGATTTTGCTCTCCCTCTGCTGCCACATTGGCGTATGTTCTTTTTTTTGAGGGGGTGAGAAATTCTTCCATGATATGTTCCTTTTCTAGTTGTTTTAATTGAATCGGTATCTGTCTTAGATGTGGTCTGTAATGATTCTGATTTTTGTTAAAAATGAAACACCTGAAGTTTATCTTCTACATATACTGGTCTCCCTCTCCTATTTTCTTGGTCAGATTGGTTCTGATTGAAACAATACCTATCTTCATAGTAATCTCTATGTTGTTTCCTCTCATACCATTCATTGTCATAGTTCCTATGGCGGTAAGGGTTATTATTGGATACATAATTGTTCATGCTAATTTGTTGTCTAAAAGGAACATTATTCTCTCTTACTCTCCAAGAAGAATTAGACTGTTGAGATGTGCTTGGCCCCTGGTTATTCCAGGTATCATTCCAATTTTTCTTGGGGTGTAAAGATTTAGCTTCTTTATATGTTACATTCTTTCTTTAATCTTTCGTTTTTTTATAGTTTACTTTTACCCATTTTTCATTGGTCTTATTGGTGTTAGTGGAAACCTCATTAGAGCTACCATCTTCCACTGTTCTATTTTCGACATTGGGTTTGCTGATATATATATATATATATACACCCTTCTAGGTAGTCCTTCTCATCTCTAGCTAGTTTCTTAGCTTTCATTTTATTTATTTTTTGATTATTATCAGTTGTATCCAGAATTTCTTTGTTCTTATTAGCATAATCAGAATGTTGTTGAAATTTTAACAAAACTGATTGTAACTTCTCTATCTCGAGTTCAGTGTTTTTCAAAAGTATTTCTCTATGATTAATCAATAAATCGATTAATTTAAAGGAACATTCCGACAATAAATTCTGCCATTTTAGTGTCAAAACCTGCATCATTAGTGAAGGAACATAATTTATATATCCTAAGACCTCTAGGTATGTGTCCCTTGTTTTTATATTTTTTCAAAGTGCCAATGTCCCACAAATGGCGGTGCTCTTGTTTAAGAGCATCCGTGTCATAGATAAAATACTATTGTCCGTTGTTGTGGAAACCTCCATAAAATTATCACAATTACTGAGAGTCAAACGACTCTGATTTCTCAGTTCCTTACTCTGCAAATTTAATTAGCAAATGTACTAAATACAAGACTAAAAACAGTCGCTCTTTAACCAATGCCTAATGATGAAAAAATACAAATGTGAGTGTTAAAGGTGCCTGCCTGATAGAATAAAAAATATAATAAAGTGCAATTAGTGTGTGCAATACTGGGTGATACACTAAAATATAGTCAGTTCTAAACTAACCAAACAATAGCTACAATGTGCTAAGGTAAAAGTCATACAATTTGAGCAAGGTATTGCTAATACTATAATGTTGCAAAATATAATAAACTCATATAACAAATGAACATACGGATTGTCTAGTGAGTGCTAGTGACAAATATCAATATTAGGATAAGTAATAGCCAAAATATTATTTGAACAACAAACATAAGTACATAAAATGATATAGTATAACAAACGTGATCACTAGTGGGACGTTAGGGATAAAGTCCCGAATAAGATCCAAATGGAGTTCCAGATAGGGTTCTGTAAATGACTTGAATAGGAAGATCCCAATAGTGTAGTGACGTGCAGCTGCTGTGCTCCTTCCAAAGCTCATTGGCACATAAGCAAAACTCTTTTGGTGTATGGAAAATAAAGAAGAAGGCGCCACAATAGTGGAAAATCAATGATGTTAAAAGATCACACGCACAACAGGTTCTACTTACTAGAAGTAGGGCACTTGAGAAGTGCCACAGGTGCAGTCTGGACTCTTAAAAGCTGCCCAGACAGCTATCACTAACCCTCCGGGACGGCCGATTATTTTGGGGCATCGGCAATCTGACATGCAATCTGCCAGAATACATTAACCAATTCTTGAAAAAATCAGTAAGATGTTTACCATCTTACATTAAAGATACACCAGATTTATTATGCAAGTTATCTAAATTTAAGGATACTGACTATAAAAATGTTTTATGGCTGTCATGTGACGTATCAGCACTGTATTCAAATATAGCACATGATTTAGGCATCCAAGCAATAGACAATTTTTTAACTAGAGATATATATCTACCTGAAGAACAGAGATTGTTTCTTTTGAAAGTGATTGCTTTTGTATTTGAACACAACTATTTTGTGTTCCAAGAACAATTTTTCTTGCAGATTAAAGGTACAGCCATGGGGACCAGGTTTGCCCCTAGTTTTGCTAATTTATTTATGGGGATTTTTGAAGAAAAATATATCTACAACTGCCCCCTGGGGGCAAACCTGGTCTTCTATGGCCTTTTTATAGATGATCTTTTGTTCATCTGGAACGGCACTGAACCATCAGCTGTAACATTTGTTGAGTTGCTCAATAGGAATGATATGGGCCTTAATTTTACATCCAAAATTGCAAAAAGATAAAATTGAGTTTCTTGATTTAGTGCTTTATTGGGGCTATGAAGGGACCGTCCAAACCAATTTTTTTTTTATAACAGTAGACACTAATAGTTATATAATAGCAACCATTATAAACCATGGAAAGAGAGTATCCTTTATAATCAGTTCTGCAAAATATGTAGACATTTTACAGATGTCCTAGTCTATGATGAGCAATCCAAAATTCTGAGAGAAAGATTTTTGGAGAGGAAATACCCCCTGAAATTGATAGAGGATAGCTACCAGAGAGCGAGAATTAAGGATAGATCAGAATTTTTTTTAACATTAATAATCAGAAATAATGGTGACTTCAGATAGTACGAAAACTAAATCTAAACCTAGTACAAGTCCACGTTTTATTACTAGATACAATAATAATCTAAATCTAATTAAAAATATTTTATGGAAACACTGGTTTATTTTAAAGGGAGACCCGCTACTTAAAGATTTGTTAGATTAATCTCCTATGTGTACTTTCAGGAGGACTCTGACCCTTAAGAACAGGGTAGCTCCCAGTAAGGTTGTCATGAAGAAACCTTGTACCAATCTGGGTAATAGATCAAATAAAAGTTATTTTTTGGAGGCTAAAAAGTTTTTTTTAAATGCAACAGAGCTAATTGTGGTCTGTGCATGTACACTACTGGCAGTAAAACAAATTTTGTATCATACTCCACTAAAGAGGAATTTAACATCACATCTCACTTTACATGTGATTCTGCTTTTGTAGTTTATTTGTTGCAATGTAAATGTGAGATACAATATATTGGTAGAACCTCTAGACCCTTAAAAAAGAGGTGGGGAGAACATTTAAGGAATCTGAAAAAATCTTTAGCTTACCATAGTGTACCCCGCCATAAAGTTTAATATCATGAAGGAGAATCAGATATTTTTAAAAGTATCCCCATTGAACATATTATACCAAAATGGGGGAGAAATAGGTTTCTGCATTTACGCCAAAGAGAGACTTATTGGATATGGAAAATGAAAACTATAAATCCACATGGATTAAATGAAAATATTGATATGGCAGCCTTTAATTGATTTGTTTTTTTTTTATAAATCTATATTTGTACTGTGTTACCTGTATATAATGCTGATTATGATGATATAATGTATAGAGTATTATAGTAGTTTATTTCTACATATATCACCTTAAGTCACATCATATCACTATAGGGCAATAGGATTTTACTGTTTATTTTTTATATTTGTCTTTGTTAATGCCTGTCATAGGCCTAGATTTGGAGTTCGGCGGTAAAAGGGCTGTTAACGCTCCGCGGGCTTTTTTCTGGCCGCACCATAAATTTAACTCTGGTATCGAGAGTTAAAACAAATGCTGCGTTAGGCTCCAAAAAAGGAGCGTAGAGCATTTTTACCGCAAATGCAACTCTCGATACCAGAGTTGCTTACGGACGCGGCCGGCCTCAAAAACGTGCTCGTGCACGATTCTCCCATAGGAAACAATGGGACTGTTTGAGCTGAAAAAAAACCTAACACCTACAAAAAAGCAGCGTTCAGCTCCTAACGCAGCCCCATTGATTCCTATGGGGAAACACTTCCTACGTCTGCACCTAACACCCTAACATGTACCCCGAGTCTAAACACCCCTAACCTTACACTTATTAACCCCTAATCTGCCGCCCCCGCTATCGCTGACCCCTGCATATTATTATTAACCCCTAATCTGCCGCTCCGTACACCGCCGCAACCTACGTTATCCCTATGTACCCCTAATCTGCTGCCCTAACATCGCCGACCCCTATGTTATATTTATTAACCCCTAATCTGCCCCCCACAACGTCGCCGACACCTACCTACACTTATTAACCCCTAATCTGCCGAGCGGACCTGAGCGCTACTATAATAAAGTTATTAACCCCTAATCCGCCTCACTAACCCTATCATAAATAGTATTAACCCCTAATCTGCCCTCCCTAACATCGCCGACACCTAACTTCAATTATTAACCCCTAAACTTCCGATCGGAGCTCAGCGCTATTCTAATAAATGGATTAACCCCTAAAGCTAAGTCTAACCCTAACACTAACACCCCCCTAACTTAAATATAATTTTTATCTAACGAAATAAATTAACTCTTATTAAATAACTTATTCCTATTTAAAGCTAAATACTTACCTGTAAAATAAATCCTAATATAGCTACAATATAAATTATAATTATATTACAGCTATTTTAGGATTAATATTTATTTTACAGGCAACTTTGTAATTATTTTAACCAGGTACAATAGCTATTAAATAGTTAAGAACTATTTAATAGCTACCTAGTTAAAATAATAACAAATTTACCTGTAAAATAAATCCTACCCTAAGATATAATTAAACCTAACACTACCCTATCAATAAAATAATTAAATAAACTACCTACAATTACCTACAATTAACCTAACACTACACTATCAATAAATTAATTAAACACAATTGCTACAAATAAATACAATTAAATAAACTAGCTAAAGTACAAAAAATAAAAAAGAACTAAGTTACAGAAAATAAAAAAATATTTACAAACATAATAAAAATATTACAACAATTTTAAACTAATTACACCTACTCTAAGCCCCCTAATAAAATAACAAAGCCCCCCAAAATAAAAAATTCCCTACCCTATTCTAAATTAAAAAAGTTACAAGCTCTTTTACCTTACCAGCCCTGAATAGGGCCCTTTGCGGGGCATGCCCCAAGAATTTCAGCTCTTTTGCCTGTAAAAAAAAACATACAATACCCCCCCCAACATTACAACCCACCACCCACATACCCCTAATCTAACCCAAACCCCCCTTAAATAAACCTAACACTAATCCCCTGAAGATCTTCCTACCTTGTCTTCACCATCCAGGTATCACCGATCCGTCCTGGCTCCAAGATCTTCATCCAACCCAAGCGGGGGTTGGCGATCCATAATCCGGTGCTCCAAAGTCTTCCTCCTATCCGGCAAGAAGAGGACATCCGGACCGGCAAACATCTTCTCCAAGCGGCATCTTCGATCTTCTTCCATCCGGTGCGGAGCGGGTCCATCTTGAAGCAGGCGACGCGGATCCATCCTCTTCTTCCGATGTCTCCCGACTAATGACTGTTCCTTTAAGGGACGTCATCCAAGATGGCGTCCCTCGAATTCCGATTGGCTGATAGGATTCTATCAGCCAATCGGAATTAAGGTAGGAATTTTCTGATTGGCTGATGGAATCAGCCAATCAGAATCTAGTTCAATCCGATTGGCCGATCCAATCAGCCAATCAGATTGAGCTCGCATTCTATTGGCTGATCGGAACAGCCAATAGAATGCGAGCTCAATCTGATTGGCTGATTGGATCAGCCAATCGGATTGAACTTGATTCTGATTGGCTGATTCCATCAGCCAATCAGAAAATTCCTACCTTAATTCCGATTGGCTGATAGAATCCTATCAGCCAATCGGAATTCGAGGGACGCCATCTTGGATGACGTCCCTTAAAGGAACAGTCATTAGTCGGGAGACATCGGAAGAAGAGGATGGATCCGCGTCGCCTGCTTCAAGATGGACCCGCTCCGCACCGGATGGAAGAAGATCGAAGATGCCGCTTGGAGAAGATGTTTGCCGGTCCGGATGTCCTCTTCTTGCCGGATAGGAGGAAGACTTTGGAGCACCGGATTATGGATCGCCAACCCCCGCTTGGGTTGGATGAAGATCTTGGAGCCAGGACGGATCGGTGATACCTGGATGGTGAAGACAAGGTAGGAAGATCTTCAGGGGATTAGTGTTAGGTTTATTTAAGGGGGGTTTGGGTTAGATTAGGGGTATGTGGGTGGTGGGTTGTAATGTTGGGGGGGGGGTATTGTATGTTTTTTTTTACAGGAAAAAGAGCTGAAATTCTTGGGGCATGCCCCGCAAAGGGCCCTGTTCAGGGCTGGTAAGGTAAAAGAGCTTGTAACTTTTTTAATTTAGAATAGGGTAGGGAATTTTTTATTTTGGGGGGCTTTGTTATTTTATTAGGGGGCTTAGAGTAGGTGTAATTAGTTTAAAATTGTTGTAATATTTTTATTATGTTTGTAAATATTTTTTTATTTTCTGTAACTTAGATCTTTTTTATTTTTTGTACTTTAGCTAGTTTATTTAATTGTATTTATTTGTAGCAATTGTGTTTAATTAATTTATTGATAGTGTAGTGTTAGGTTAATTGTAGGTAATTGTAGGTAGTTTATTTAATTATTTTATTGATAGGGTAGTGTTAGGTTTAATTATATCTTAGGTTAGGATTTATTTTACAGGTAAATTTGTTATTATTTTAACTAGGTAACTATTAAATAGTTCTTAACTATTTAATAGCTATTGTACCTGGTTAAAATAATTACAAAGTTACCTGTAAAATAAATATTAATCCTAAAATAGCTATAATATAATTATAATTTATATTGTAGCTATATTAGGATTTATTTTACAGGTAAGTATTTAGCTTTAAATAGGAATAATTTATTTAATAAGAGTTAATTTATTTCGTTAGATAAAAATTATATTTAACTTAGGGGGGTGTTAGTGTTAGGGTTAGACTTAGCTTTAGGGGTTAATACATTTATTAGAATAGCGGTGAGCTCCGGTCGTCAGATTAGGGGTTAATAATTGAAGTTAGGTGTCGGCGATGTTAGGGAGGGCAGATTAGGGGTTAATACTATTTATGATAGGGTTAGTGAGGCGGGTTAGGGGTTAATAACTTTATTATAGTAGCGCTCAGGTCCGCTCGGCAGATTAGGGGTTAATAAGTGTAGGCAGGTGTCGGCGATGTTGAGGGGGGCAGATTAGGGGTTAATAAATATAATATAGGGGTCGGCGGTGTTAGGGGTAGCAGATTAGGGGTACATAGGGATAACGTAGGTGGCGGCGATTTGCGGTCGGAAGATTAGGGGTTAATTATTTTAAGTAGCTTGCGGCGACGTTGTGGGGGGCAAGTTAGGGGTTAAGAAATATAATATAGGGGTCGGCGGTGTTAGGGGCAGCAGATTAGGGGTACATAAGTATAACGTAGGTGGCGGTCGGCAGATTAGGGGTTAAAAATTTTAATCGAGTGGCGGCGATGTGGGGGGACCTCGGTTTAGGGGTACATAGGTAGTTTATGGGTGTTAGTGTACTTTAGGGTACAGTAGTTAAGAGCTTTATAAACCGGCGTTAGCCAGAAAGCTCTTAACTCCTGCTATTTTCAGGCGGCTGGAATCTTGTCGTTAGAGCTCTAACGCTCACTGCAGAAACGACTCTAAATACCGGCGTTAGAAAGATCCCATTGAAAAGATAGGCTACGCAAATGGCGTAGGGGGATCTGCGGTATGGAAAAGTCGCGGCTGAAAAGTGAGCGTTAGACCCTTTAATCACTGACTCCAAATACCAGCGGGCGCCCAAAACCAGCGTTAGGAGCCTCTAACGCTGGTTTTGACGGCTACCGCCGAACTCTAAATCTAGGCCATAATTTTTAGATAGAGTATTCTTCACAAATTTTAAAGTTCTTGAAGGGGACTGGTTAATATGTTATCCCACTATTTGTTATCCATATATACATGTGTGATGTTGCTACATCCCAATATACTGCAAACTGATTACTGTATAGGATTCAGTTGTATTTGGTCTTTTATTTAGGTTTTTAATAATATTAGGAAACCAAATGGTTCTCCTTTGCTATATAGCTATACATTTGCGGATATCGGTTATATTTAGGGTGCCTGTCTAAACTGGCTTCATCTTTATATATATATATTCATCCCATATATATACTATAATCATATATTTGTTACATTAGGTTTTTAGTGGGAGAATTCCTACTCTAATATTATAGGGCTTTTGAATTGTCTATATGACAACTTGTCACTCGTTTGATACATTATACCCAATTGTTCTCACAAATGCGTTTTTTTTTTGTTATAATGGTATCACTATTTCTACCTTCGTAATACCATATACTTCTGTTAATGTCCCATTTGACAATTCGTCAGGATCTTTAATTACAGGTAAAGGGGCTTTTTGTGAAGCTGCTATTAAAATCGCTTGTTTCACATTCCCTTGTTTACTTCCGTTAATGAACCAATCTAATGTAAGCCGGTTCAGTATAGGATTTTAATTGATCCACTGGTAGGGCTTTTTCACACACCTTTGTTTTTGAACCAATGAGTTGGAAGCTGGTTCAGTATGGGCCCCCATTGGTCCGTTTATCCGCATTCGCATGCACATTTTTCTGCATTAGACGCCGAACAATATCTTTATAAGTCGTGATGTTATTGTAGCTCAATACACCTGATGAAACGGTCTGTCAACCGGGAAACGCGTTGTGTTTTTATTTATTTTTTAAATAAACTGGAGTTGTTTTTACAAATTTTCATCTTGAGATCTTTATTTAATCCTGCTCTCCTTGAGAATTTGAGAATTGGGAAATATTACAAGACTGTTCTACAATTCACTTTTGCATACTGATATCGGATCCTGAAATACAGGCCTCACTGGAGTAGCGAGAGGATAGCTATCTGGGCAGCTTTTAAGAGTCCAGACTGCACCTGTGGCACTTCTCAAGTGCCTTACTTCTAGTAAGTAGAATCTAGAACCTGTTGTGTGTGTGATCTTTTAACATTGTTGATCTTGCACTATTGTGGCGCCTTCTTCTTTCTTTTCCATACACCTACAGAGTTTCGCTTATGTGCCAATGAGCTTTGGAAGGAGCACAGCAGCCGCACGTCACTACACTATTCAAGTCGTTTACAGAACCCTATCTGGAACTCGATTTGGATCTTATTCGGGACTTTATCACTAACTTCCCACTAGTGATCACGTTTGTTATACTATATCACTCTATGTACTTATGTTTGTTGTTCAAATAATATTTTGGCTATTACTTATCCTAATATTGATATCTGTCACTAGCACTCACTAGACAATCCGTATGTTTATTTGTTATATGAGTTTATTATATTTTGCAACATTATAGTATTAGCAATACCTTGCTCAAATTGTGTGACTTTTACCTTAGCACATTGTAGCTGTTGTTTGGTTAGTTTAGTACTGACTATCTTTTAGTGTATCACCCAGTATTGCACACACTAATTGCACTTATATTTTTTATTCTGTCAAGCAGGTGCCTTTAACACTCACATTTGTATTATTTCATGGACACTTTGTGACAGTTTATTTATGAGTTTTATGTAACAATTTTTTAACAATTTTAGCGTAAAACTACTGCTCTCAGACGGCGGTACGGATCGTGTCGGTACAGGCTGTAACACAAGCTTTTTAGCCTCACCGCAAAACTTGTAATGGCTGCGCTATTAAAGTCCCATGAAAACACACAATTTTTACGTGTGCGGGACTGACTAAAATGCTTGCGGTACAGCTATACCGACAAGACTTGTAATGGCTGCAGTGCTGTTTTAACACTGAAATGGCCATTTTTTTCAGCATTAAAACATGATCGCAAAACTCGTAATCTAGGTGTGTGTGTTTAGAATAAGTTAGTGCGATCAGGATATCCGAAGTCTTCGCCCACAAAAATTTAACTTTCAACCTGCAATTTGTTCACTAATCTGCGTGCACAAAATCTTTACCTGGTGGTGTTATCGCTCGAATGAAAGTGCAAAATATTGCAACACTTGTACTCTGGACCTATGTGTTTAATACCTGCAAAGATCAGTTAGTGAAAGCAATTAAGCAGACTGGAGTACAGTTGTATTTTTTTTATTTTTGTGTGTGTGTGTATCGATTCAGAAGCCATTATCTCTCTTTAAATGTGCAGTTTTGGGGAAATGAAGACCGGATATCATGGGAGTTATCAAGTTCAGCTATGATTGACTGGAAAAGACTGTGACTGTTTTGTTTAAAAAAATATATAATCCTGTTTTTCTATATTGAAGATAATTTAGTAAAATTGGAAATGAAGTCTATGTGCATAACCCCTGTTGCAAAGATCATTAAAGGGACACAAAATCTATTTTTTTTTATTTCATCATTCAGATAGAGCATGCAATTTAAATCAACTTTATAATTTACTCCTATTATCAAATTTTCTTCATTCTTTTGGTATCTTTATTTGAAAAGCAGGGATGTAAAGCTTAGGAGCCGGCCCATTTTTGGTTCAGCAGCTGGGTAGTTTCTAAATGTAGCAACCAATCAGCAAGCACTACTCAGGGTACTGAACCAGAAATGGGCCGTCTCCTAAGCTTACATTTCTGCTTTTCAAATAAAGAAACAAAGAGAACAAAGAAACAATTATAATCAGAGTAAATTAGAAAGTTGCTTAAAATTGCCTGCTCTATCTGAATCATGAAAGAAAAAAAATTGTGTTTTATATCCCTTTAAGCTCAGCTCCAGAGCAGCACTGCTGGGAGCTAGTTGAACACACCTGTGAGGATATGACAAAAGGTGTACGTGTGTATCCACAATTCATCAGCAAGCTCCCAGAAGTTGCTGCTCTTGAACTTACCTAGGTATGCTTTTCAACAAAGGATAACAAGGGATTGAAATGCATTTTATAACAGAAGTAAATGTAAAAGTCCCTTAAAAATGCACGTTCTCTCAATCATGAACATGTGATTTTGAGTCTGGCACACACGCTGGCAGGCAGGCAACTGCAATTAGATTACACTAGCAGACTGATGTTTCACAGTGAAAAAAGTTTTTTTTTTTTAAATTTACACTACTGTTACACCAGATATGAGTGGTGGCACTGGGCAAGTGGGCCTGGCACACAAGCTGGCAGGCAGGCAGGCAACTGCAATTAGATTACACTAGCAGACTGATGTTTCACAGTCAAAAAAGTTTTTTTTTTTTATAATTTACACTACTGTTACACCAGATATGAGTGGTGGCACTGGGCAAGTGGCTTGGCAGGCAGGCAACTGCAATTAGATTACACAGGGAAAAAAAAACAGACTGATGTTCTAGCCCTAAAAAGGGCTTTTTGGGGTGCTGTCCTTACAGCAGAGATCAGATGAGTCCTTCAGGACTGTAGTGGACACTGAATACACTAGCCTAGCTATCGATTTCCCTATTAAATCAGCAGCAGCTACACTGTCCCTCCTCTCACTAAGAATGCAGCTTCCAAATGAATCTAAAATGGATGCTGTCCAGGAGGTGGGACGGTCTGGGAGGGAGTGTCTGCCGCTGATTGGCTGTAATGTGTCTTCTGACTGTGAGGTAAAGGGTCAAAGTTTACTCAATGATGAAGAATAAGGGGGCGGATCGAACATCGCATATGTTCGTTTGTTCGCCCGCCGTGGCGAATGCGAACATGCTATGTTCGCAGGGAACTATTCACTGGTGAACTATTCGTGACATCACTACTTAGCACATTGTAGCTGTTGTTTGGTTAGTTTAGTACTGACTATCTTTTAGTGTATCACCCAGTATTGCACACACTAATTGCACTTATATTTTTTATTCTATCAAGCAGGCGCCTTTAACACTCACATTTGTATTATTGGGTGTTTAGTGCACTTTGTGACAGTTTAGTTATGAGTTTTATGTAACAATTTTGTAACAATTATAGCGTAAAACTCATAACTACTGCTCTCAGACAGCGGTACGGATCATGTCGGTACAGGCTGTAACGCAAGCTTTTTAGCCTCACCGCAAAACTCGTAATGGCTGCGCTATGAAAGTCCCATGAAAAAACGCCATTTTTACGTTTGCGGGACTGACGTTGCGTTACAAGCTAAAATGCTTGCGGTACAGCTATACCGACATTTTAAACACAACACTTGCTCAGAGAGCCTACGGTGCTTGTATCATCTGGTAATGACTCAATTTGTTAATTGCTGACATGATACAAGCCCCACTGGTGATCTGAGAAGCTGCATTATTTAAAATGTGGGTGCGCTGAGAATATCTAGCTATGCCTCACATGCACTTGCAGAGAAAAATGTTAACACTAAAACAGTGATAACATTTACTAAAAGCATTTTTGCTAATACATGAATATTGTAAATAAGTTTCTATTCAAAGATGTAATAAATCTATGTGCATTTAAATTTTGACTGGAATGCCCCTTTAAATACAAATGTTTTTATTTCCCTTAATAGGAATGATAGCTGATTCAAATGCTTGCTTTAATTTTTCCCTAGCTTTTTTATTTAATTTTTTAATATATATTTTATTACCTTCTAATTAAATATAATTCATTTCAACCTGTTTAGAGGAAAAGTACCCCAATCTGTTTGGTTTGCTTCTTTACTGTGCTGAAGAGGAGGTTAAAAATGTCCTCTCATGAACGCTGACCCTTCCCTCCTAACCCCAGCTAGAGCCGCACAACTAAGTCCATAAAACACCTGTGACCCTGCTCCCTCCCGTAATGGCTCAACCTAGAAATGCACTCATGGAAGACCAGAGAATCCGCCCACATATCTCCCTGCAAGGGCCAGCACGTGCCCTCCCCAAAACGTAATTACTGGAACTGTCCCTTAAACATTTCCCTCCTTGCCAGACCAGTACCATATTTGTCACAAGCCCTTCCAGGTCCCTCGGCCTATTTAAAAACTGAAGCTAATGTATATTGTAGTATGAGTATATAACAATTCGTATAATTTAGGGCTACATTACGAGTGGTGCGCTAACTGTAGCATGCAAGTGATTTGGGGTATTTGTCAGCATTTTGGGCACAACAGAAATACCCTGTGTATTATGAGTAGAAAGTAAACATGTTCAAGTGCATTTAACACGTGCCAGGTTAGTGTAACTTCAGACCTCGCTTAAAGGATAGCGGAAGAAAAACAGTTGCATTAAACACAACATAAATACAGTACATGTAAAAGTACAGTTACACTCATTTAAACACTGTCTGATAAAAAAATATATAAAAAAACCCCCATTTAATAATATATAATATAACTTATAAGGGCTCAAAGATAGATGGTATAAGGTGTTTGAAAATAAAAAGGGAGTTGCAAAGGGCTTTAACATATATATGCATAGATGTGTGTACATACAGTATTTCACATTACAATGCTCTTCACTTTTTATTGTAAATACATATTTATATACAAAATTACAAACAGGACAATGTTGCAAAGGTAGTAAAACGTGTTCAGAAACACACTTTCTCTGATACAAACACTCAGGAACACTCACAGAAATATACTTTTTTTGTCACACACAGAAATACAATTTCTCTCACACACAGAAATACAAAAACACAATTTCTTGCTCTCTCTGTCTCACACATACACAATTACTCTCTCAACCTCATACTCAGAAACACAATTACTAAGGGATTAAATGCCTACCGGTCGCTAGCCGTAGAATAGAATATAAAAACACTTATACTATAATAAATAAAAACACTTATACTATAATAAATAAAACACAACAACTTTTTGTGGGTAAAATTTTAACCGTCACAGGTTAAACATTTATTAACTAAACTAAGTAACTGTGGTAACCAACAAGGTCAGATGGCGGCTAAACGAATTACTATAATGACAACCCGGCACAGCAGAAGGTAAACGGCCCAAACGGAAACTGCAGCAGAGCGGAACCTCTGCTCATAGAAAAATTGCTACTAAGGGGTTAATGAGATCACGTGACCCACCCGCAAGGGGAAGGAGGGGCACCTCACGTGCACATGAGGCTATCCACCCCTCACACTTTTAGATTGGTCATCACTCCCCCTGTTCACCCCCTTTCCAAGGCAACAGGGCCGTTACCTCCCGCCGCACGGGCATGGAAATAAGGACTACCCCCTACAAGGGGATCCGCTACTCAGCCGCCAGAAGCCAGGTATGCCAGATATGGTAGACCAATAACTAAATAGGTTGACAAAGTTAGCCTGAATAGGCATACCCGTCGCCCAACTAGGGGACAAAATTTAAAATTTGAAAATGCTCAATCAATAAAGTGGCTACTAAATTAGCCTGAGAAGGCATACTTAGCGCCTAGAACATAAATTTGGAAGCCATCTCATAACAGGGAAGGGAGGGAGGGGAAAGAACTCGTCTGCACCGGATTCCAGGAAGAAGAGGGCCAGGAAGCTGATGATCCCCACTTTTAAGGTGAGTAGTGGGCCCCTCCCTTGCATGCAACATTGTTGCAACTAACCTCCCTAGCCAGCCCTCTTCTCCTATCTCTCCCTACGGCTTTAACCCTTAGCTTTGCTCCAGGCCCAATTGTGCCCTACACTGCCTTAAGGGATTAAATGCCTACCGGTCGCTAGCCGTAGAATAGAATATAAAAACACTTATACTATAATAAATAAAAACACTTATACTATAATAAATAAAACACAACAACTTTTTGTGGGTAAAATTTTAACCGTCACAGGTTAAACATTTATTAACTAAACTAAGTAACTGTGGTAACCAACAAGGTCAGATGGCGGCTAAACGAATTACTATAATGACAACCCGGCACAGCAGAAGGTAAACGGCCCAAACGGAAACTGCAGCAGAGCGGAACCTCTGCTCATAGAAAAATTGCTACTAAGGGGTTAATGAGATCACGTGACCCACCCGCAAGGGGAAGGAGGGGCACCTCACGTGCACATGAGGCTATCCACCCCTCACACTTTTAGATTGGTCATCACTCCCCCTGTTCACCCCCTTTCCAAGGCAACAGGGCCGTTACCTCCCGCCACCAGATAGCATTAAGATGATAACTGTGCCGCCACCAATAAAGGACAAACACAACCCAACCGGACTTAAAGGAGGGTTACTATGGCCTTACGGATATCTTTTATAAAAATATCAAGGGCAACTGTCTCCAAATGTACCCTATCCTTCCTATAATAATGGACCTTGTCGGCTGTTAGAGATTCGTGTTTAACCACGAATCCCCCAGTACCTGTGACGGTTCTAGCAACTGAAGAGTTAATCTTCTTCCTAACCTTGTAAGCGGCGCTGTGGGAAGACATGTGACGCCATTCCAACCTGGGAACTATATTGGACCAACCGACCAACACGTTCGGGATGCGAGCTCTGATCCATGCAATATCCGCTTGCATGATTTTAATAAGCTCCAAGACAGGAATGGCGCCCATATCATTGCCACCCAAATGCAGGATTATGACATGAGGTTTACCCCAGCGTACTAGGGCCTCTGAGATGCGCGATGGAAGCGCTGGCCAACACATCCCTCTCTCACCTACCCATCTAATTGACACTTGGGATAGAGGGAAACCTAAATTCTGCCCCCCCGGAAGGGCCGAACTACGAATGGAGGCCCAATGAACGTAGGAGTGCCCCACGATCCATATCCTTTTAGCGCTGCTGACGGGTCCTGTAAAGACACACGAGATTAGTACTGAAAACAAAACACAACTAACCCACATATTATTCAACAACCGGTCGAATGTAACCTTTAAACTTATTAGAGCGCCATCTACCCAAACGGCAAATGGCTTCAGCGGAGGAACCCTGCAGCGCGGCATTAGTAGCTGCCCCTATGCGGAAAGAATGGGGGGCTATTTTTGAAACATCCAAACCAGCGTGCGCAGCAGTCCTTGCTAGCACCCTACGGAACTGGAACAAAGATAGAGAAGTCCGGTTCGCATGTATTAACAAAGGACCCTGTTCCTCTGGTCTGTGTTCTAAAAACTGGTTAACCGCCATCACCGGGCAGCAGACACCGTTAGACTGAGGAATAGGGATCCATGCCCCTTTGCCCTCTTGATCCGTCTTAGATCTGGGCAAATAAATTAACAGTGAATCTTCTCCCGCTCTGACGTGGCCGAACTGAAGGCCTTTATCAGTGCATGATTTGGACGGTGCCACGAGCTCGCTTATACGAAGCGCAGCCGAATAGGCTAATAAAAACGCAGCTCTAAATAACAAAAACTCATAATGCGTTGCGCAGATGTCCGGCAAAGCGACCACCAGCCGCTCAAGCCGGTCATGCGTGATGGGCTCCCTAGAGTCCTTTTGTTGTGGTTGGAGCTTGCCCCAACCTTTGACAACTTGCCGCACAAATTTTGAACTGCCCGGATCCGGCAAAGCAAGCGTACGATAAAAGAATGACAAGGCGGCCAACCGAGAATGAACCGCCCCCTGCCGCGAACCCTTTCGCCAAAGACTCACCAGCCAATCACATACTGTGTCCTGAGACGCTTCAATCGCCTCCACATTCTGACACCGGCAAAATTCTTCCCATTCACGCCATAGCCTGACATAGGAGCACCATGTCCTAGGTGCAAGGGACGCCCGCACTAGAGGGAGCAAGGACATCCAGGACGGAGAAGCTGCCAAAGGAAACCAGGACAAGGTAAGCCTTCTAATGCAGCATGAGGGGCCAAACGTCTGAACGTCACCCAATCAAACCTGGATAGTGCATCTGCCAATACATTATTAACCCCCGGGACGTGCCGCGCTTGAAACTGGATATTAAGTTCAAGACAGCGTAAGACCAGATGCCTTAGTAAACAAACTACAACCGCAGACGTGGCCGAAAGACCATTCACCGCGTGGACGACACTGAGATTATCTGTCCAGAAATTAATCGTCCTGTTTGCAAATTGATTGCCCCAAAGTTCAACCGCCAAAACGATAGGGAAAAGTTCCAAAAGGGTAAGGTTACGCGTTAAGCCCCTGGCCGACCATTCTGGAGGCCAAGGGCCTGCACTCCATTCCCCCCGGAAATACGCCCCATAACCCTTCGACCCCGCGGCGTCAGTAAATAAATGCAACAACTGACTGGAAATGGGCTCAGATCGCCATAATCGAATCCCATTGAAGTCCTGAAGAAAAGTCTTCCAGACTCTCAAGTCAGCTCTCATGCCTTGTGAAATCCAAATTTTTTCAGAAGGCCTGAGTTTGCCCTTCAGCTTAGCTTCCAATCTCCGATTGAAAACTCTCCCCATGGGGATAACTCTGCCTGCAAAATTCAAAAGGCCAAGTAATGACTGTAGCTGCCTAAGCGTGATGGTCGCCATGGAAACAGCCGCTTCAACCGCCTCAAGCATATCCCGTACTTTGCCATCAGGCAGCCTACAAATTCTGTCGACTGTATCAATTTCGATACCCAGGAATGTAATACAAGTGCCCGGGCCCTCAGTCTTGTCTTCAGCCAGTGGGACACCGAATTGCCGCATAAGGATTCTCATGGAGTCCATCAGCTGCTGACATTCAGTAGTTCCCGGACTCCCTACCAAGAGGAAGTCGTCCAGATAATGAGCAATGCGGTTATTAACTGTCTGTTGCTCCAAAACCCAGTGCAAAAATGTACTAAAGGTTTCAAACAAGGCGCAAGAGATGGCGCAGCCCATAGGCAAGCACCTATCTACGTAAAATTCGTTGTTGAATTTGCAACCCATCAAATAAAATGATAAAGGGTGCAAGGGCAGTAAGCGAAAGGCGGATTCAATGTCCAGCTTCGCCAACAAGGCTCCTGCACCCACCCCCCGCACCAAATCCAGGGCGCTATCAAAGGATTGATATCGCACTGAGCTGAGTTCCGGATCAATAGCATCATTGACGGAATAGCCCCTAGGGTGAGATAGGTGGTGTATTAGACGGAATTTTCCCAATTCCTTCTTGGGTACTACACCAAGTGGTGAAATGACCAGATTCGGCAAAGGTGGCGAGGAAAAAGGACCCACTACCCGGCCCATAGATATTTCCTTATCCAGCTTGACCCTAACAACCGCCGGGTGCTGGTAAGCTGATTTGAGGTTACGATAGCCTCTGGAACCCTTAATGGCTTTTGTCACAGGTATACGGAAACCATCCTTAAACCCTTGAAATAACAAAGACGCTGCGCACGAATCTGGGTACACCCTAAGCCATGGCTCAAGGGCGTGCACCTTCACCGGTGTTGGGGCCTTTAGGAACAAGAGAGAGCTTGTTCTGTGCTCTACCGGGTGCTGAATCCTTTTTTCTGGCACACTCGCTCCCGGGGTGTGATCCAGCACAGTATCGGCATACGTGCCTGAACGCACATGAATTACCTCTGTCGCATTTATTCTCTTGAAATGCCCAGCAGGTACCACCTCTGCGCTTCGTTTTGGAAGCACGAAAGGACTGATTGCCAGAGGAGGTGGAGGAGGAGGGTGACCCCTGCGGGCCTAGGCGTTGCCACAGATGCGAGTCAGTTGTATCGAAGGTGAGCACAGGATTACCCGCCATCTTTTGCCTAAACTCAGCATCATAATCTCTCCAAGCCCCCTCAGCAAACTTCCTCTGAATCCAATGGATATTATCAGTATATTTAAGGATTGCGTGGCATTGGCTCGGGTATTTCTCCAAGTAGCAAGAGGAGAAAACTCTAAAGCAAATTAGCCACTCCTCAAAAGTTTCAGGACGTTTAAACCGTTTAGGTCCAGTACCGTCCGCGCTCTTCTCTCGCTGCCTACAAGCCTCAGCAGATAATTCAAATATATTCACATATTTGCCTTGCTGTATTTTTCTAATTGTCCTTGGTTTCAAATGACTGTGCAATGATGGGGTATAAGATGGGAAGGAATCGCCGTGTAAGGCCACTTTCCTTTCTGGGATTAAGTTAATAGGTGGACGCTTGTCCCCCACTATAGTGGTGCTCTGCACAGCTTCTGGGGAATCTACCGCAAGCTGCGCCTGCGCCGTGCTGCCAACTGCGCCTGACTGCATTACCTGCCACATTTTCTTTACCATGGCAAACATGCGCTTCTGACCCTTACCCCTTAGCCCAAGTGAAGTGTCGCTGTCACATTCAGATTCAGACAGGGATGAGTCAACCTGGTCATGTCGGTCATGTGTAAATGTAAAGGGCTTACCAGGAATGACCATTGCACCGTCCTGATGATCCATACCGGAGGTGGAAGGACCAGGAACAGCCCCGTTGTCCTGCTGCAAGGAATCAGCCGTGCTCTCACGCTGCTGTGCATCCGCCTGCTCCTGTGGAATAACCGCCGAAGCCGAAGGCCTATCAACCTGGTTTGCTTCCATGCTCAGATCCCCTTGAGATGCGTTCTGTAAAAAAGAAAACAGGTCGCGAGCACTACGGACACCGGCAAAGGGGGGGTTAATAGGACCTAAGCCTGTCCTATTATTTGCATGTAAGCCTGCTTGTCCTAATTCATTTGGCCTTTCATGCCCCACATTCACATTCCTACCCTGTAACTGAACTAATGATGTTGGTAACACATTCAAAGCATCATTTGCAGTTCTACATACCCTCACATTCGAAACACTCATAGGTTCAGCTTGTGCATTCACACTAGAATTCCCCAACTGTGCCACAGCGCGTGCATTCATATTGAGACTCAAAGAATCAGCCTGTGCATTCATACCAGACATCCCTAACTGCGCCACAGCGCGTACATTCATGAGGGGTGATGTCGCACTACTTAGCTGAGAATCTGCCCTAATTTGCTGAGAATCTAACCTATTGTGCTGAACTGCGACATTAGCTTGCCCCTGTGCGGTATGCTGCTGCGCCGCAATGAGCTGACCATGAGCGCTATGTTTGCGCGCCAAATTAACTTGTCCCTGAGCCTGGGCGTGCTGACCCTGCGGATCAATCGCACTTATTAGCCCTCCTGGATTGAAATCTGATTGAGAATCTATCGCCCTGGTTCTCACTAGCATGCCCCTACCTAAGGGGTTCAACCTGTTAGCTCTTGTTGAAGCCCCCCTCCTACTTTTAAGGCCTTTATGCGTGACCCCGCGAATTGAATCCTGAGCCCTGCTGCCAGTAAATTGCAACCTGGTATTAATGCGAGATGGCGCCTTCCGTTGCCGAACTTGAGGACCCCTTCGGCCCCATAACCCACCCCCGGCCGCCATCCTCTCATGGTGCTCACCTTCCTGGAGCTGCAGAGGATGCGACCGTTCCCGAGAAGTCCCGACGCTGAAACCGGAACCGGAAGTGGATGGGCGCGTGACCGGAACTTCCGGTTGCGCACTTACCATTGGACCCTGAGGACCCGCGGCCTGGTTTGGAGGACCGGACACCGACGCCGCGTGGAGCTGGAGCAGAGGACCCGCCGGAGAAGCTGGAGGACCCGACGGAGGAGCCTGCATACCCGCCGGGGACATCGCCGCAACTAAAGATGCCAGGATGGAAGAGACCGCCGAGACCGCCGACGGAGGAATCGCGGCCATGAGGGAGGATACCGCTGCTTCAGGTAAGCCTTGTTGCGGTGTAGAGACGGGCTGGGGGCCTAGAACAGGGGCTTGTTGCGCAGGCGAAAGCACCACAGAAGCGGGCCCAGTTCTTAAGAGGGCATGCTGCGCCGGCGCCGAGGCTAAATTTTCCGGGCCTTCAGCCATATTAGGCAAAACGGGGGTTAATAGAGAGGGGCCCCGTGCAATGGCTAAATCTGCCTCATTGACTGCATTTGCACGGCGTGTTGAGCCCCTATCTAACCTGGGCCTAGCTACAGGGGTAATTGAGGTTACTACATAGGCCTCAACCGGAACATGTGAAGCTACCGAGGGTGGACTGGAAGCCTGAGGCCTAGCCTGAGGGCCAGTTGCTTGGAGACAGGCTGATTGTTCATCCGGCCTAGCCATTGCCACTGAGGCATAGGCTGAATCGTCTCCTTCCACCCCCTCACCTGCTGCATGTATATCCGACCTGCTAACTGTGTGACTCATAATGTTTGTCTGTGGTATACTAGTACTAGGCCTAGTCTCAGTAGTATACTGTGTAGGTGGAATTATGTCATCTAGCTCTTCAATGTCATCCAGTGTACTTATCTGTTTTTTCTGTTTTCCAGATCCAGGTTTCTCAAACACCAACTCGTGGAAGCGCTGAGGAGGGAGTTTAGATCGTCTGGATGCACCGGATTCCAGGAAGAAGAGGGCCAGGAAGCTGATGATCCCCACTTTTAAGGTGAGTAGTGGGCCCCTCCCTTGCATGCAACATTGTTGCAACTAACCTCCCTAGCCAGCCCTCTTCTCCTATCTCTCCCTACGGCTTTAACCCTTAGCTTTGCTCCAGGCCCAATTGTGCCCTACACTGCCTTTTGCCTCTCACACACACACAAACACAATTTATCTTGCACACAGAGAAACATAATTTCACACACACCCTAAGAAACACTCTCTCACACACTTTCTCTCACACACACACACATTTGGATACTCCCTCACACACACTCACACAAACACTCAAAGAAACACTCTCTCACACACTTTCTCGCACACACACACACATTTGGATACTCCCTCACACACACTCACACAAACAATCAAAGAAACACTCTCTCACACACTCATTCTAACACACACACTTTCTCACATACACATTCAGAAATAAATCACACACAGAAACACACTTTGATGCCCCTGTTTCCGCCCGAGCCTTCAGGCTCACCAGAAACAGCAGTAATGAAGCAGCGGTCTACAGACCACTGCTCCGTTACTTGTCCGCCTGCTCTGAGGCTGCGGACATCAATCCACCAGATCCTATACGATCGGGCTGATTGACAACCCTGCTAGCGGACGATTGGCCGCGAATCCTAAGGGTGCAGCATTGCACAAGCAGTTCACTAGAACTGCTTGTGCAATGATAAATGCTGACAGTTTATGCTGTCAGCATTTATTGATGTGCGGCGGACATGATACGCTACATTGTATCATGTCCGTCCGCACTTTAATAAATTGGCCCCTATATCTTACTCACACACTCTCTCTCTTTTAAACACAAACATTTATACACAGAAACACAGAAAGAGAGACAGAGAGATTTTGTGTTCTTCTGACACATATTTAAAGGGCAATTAAAAATAAAATGTGCAGCTAAAACCACACACAAATAGTGACAATAGTGTTGTGATTTTGCACCCACTTAGAAGCTCATGTGGACAGATACCCGAGTGACTTTGTGTAAGGTAGTCTATATGTGGCTTTTTATACATTTTTAGATGTTTTTAAAATACATTTTATTAATCTAAGGAGCGGTCTGCGATTGGTGTTATACTGGGTACCTGGCAGTGTAAAACCAGGTGTGTGTCTACTCCAGAGCCTGGGTGGCTCTGAGAAATGTAAGTAACCCTTTGGCGGGACTACCGTGGGAATTATCATTTATTTAATACTTACTTCGCTATGTTTTCTTGTTTTTGTTTTATTTGAGGCAAGAAACCACTTGAATCACTGAACTTTAAAATATCCCGTGGATTTTTTATATCCATATACATGTATCACTTTTTATTAGCTTAAGATAATTAGCTCTATAGTGCGGACCCCAGGCAGACTGGATACAGACAATGACAAAAGGTAAAAGCAAATGTACAATTTATTAAAAACAAAAGACAACGTTCAATAAGGGTAATAATAGATCAATAAGGGTAATAATAGATCAATAAGGGTAATAATAGAGCAATAAGGGTAATAATAGATCAATAAGGGTAATATAATAGATCAATAAGGGTAATAATAGATCAATAAGGGTAATAATAGATCAATAAGGGTAATAATAGAGCAATAAGGGTAATAATAGATCAATAAGGGTAATAATAGATCAATAAGGGTAATAATAGATCAATAAGGGTAATAATAGATCAATAAGGGTAAGAGGCACAACCATACAAAGATACTTCCCATACTCTCCATTGTTACAGACTACATGAAGCTCTGCACCGTATCTGTAGTCTTTCTGTACCAGACAAATGTTCAATTTTAACAATGCTTGACTAATTCCCTTTAGTTGCTTATTTTATTTTTATTTTATATTAGTTTCTGTGTTAACCACATTAATGTGATTTTTGTTTTTAAAATGACATATTTGATGTGTGCAATAATTTAGCAGTAATTTTAAAGAAAGTATAGTGATTGTTTTGGTACTTTTTTGTGTGGACAAAATCAATGGTTGATACATGATTTTAAAGGAACAGTATATCAAAATTAAATTTATGATTCAGATACAGCATGCAACTTTAATAAACTTTCTAATTTACTTCTATTACCTATTTTTTCTTTGTTCTCTTGGAATCCTTAATTAAAAAGCACACAAAGGCAGACTCAGTTGCAGAAATTTACTACTAGGAGCCAGCCGCTATTTGGGTAGTGCATTGTTTGTCCCTCAACAAAGGATACCAAGAAAATGAAGCAAATTTGAAAATAGAGGTAAACTGGAATGTTGTTTAAAATTCTATGCTCTATTTAAATTATGGAAAAAAATAGGTCTCATGCCCTTTTAAGAGAATCTACATTTAAATCAGGAACATTTTAAATTCTATTAGCAATGACATACATTGTACAAATGTGGTTGCTATGCCTTTCTTTTCCATAATTTGTCAATGTAATTAACTCTTATTCTAGGTTCATATGATTTTGCTGCTATCAATTTCTTATTTGCCCTAAACCATATTTCTTTTAAACAAAGAAAGTTGTTATAAAAATATGTTAAAAAATGTGTACATAGATATTTCGATATACACATACTCACACAGACTTTATATATAGGAAATCATTTGAATTATCCTAATGTTCTAAAATACAACATCAATGCCTTAGTACACTCTTCCATTCAAGCTGATCTACAGTATTTATCTGTCATGATAAAAACAAGCATTACTCTACTAGATTGACTGCATATGAATGAGTTTCCACTTCCCATCTCTTCTTTACTTTCACAGTTCAGCTGTAACTTTTTTTTTTACCTCCCGGATGTGAGTGATATGAGATCATTTTGTTGACAGTTCGTTCCCATACAGGATTCAGAAATATGGGAGAACAACTGTGCAGCACCTGCTTACTGTTCTAAAGTACAATGGAACAGTTGCTTAAAATGTGCATAAACTATAAAATTCTGATATGAAATAAATTGAAGTAAAACACGTATGATTTGAATCACAGAGCAAAACAGCACACATCAATAAAAAATTGGATTTCAAATTTGGGTGCTAAAAAACACAAGCACAAAGAAAAGCTGTTCCGGAAGTTAGTTTAGGTCTATTGCCATCCTTAAAATATTCTCTATGTGCCCTGTAAATTAAGGGGCCGATTTATCAAAGGCTTTGCCTGCCTTTTCCTTCCTTCGACTGCAGGTTATCACAAGAGAAGCAGACCGCTGCTTCTTAGCTACTTCTAAACCTCTTAGGTGTAGAATTTCATTCTCCCCGGTCTCGTTCGAAGGAGATTGACAGCTCATGCCCGTACGTGATTGGCTGTACGCAGGCAGGGGGCGGGATTGCAAGAAAGCTCAAAATAGTGCTCGCTTGCAATGTTAAATTCCGCCAGGGGAATTCAGTCTGCCAGAGGTGAGCTGCTGCGGACAGGGGCGCATATGTATGCCACTGTCCGCCGTAGATTGATGAATCAAGCCCTAAGAGTTTTCCACATTGTAATGTGACCCACTTTCCTTTTTTTACAGTTCATATTAAAATAAATGTTATCTAAATGATTTTCCATGAAAAAAAAGGATTTTATTTTTTTTATCTCTTAGCTGTTTGTAAAGAAATGTTCAATCTAAAATCAGTACACAAATATAGTAATTAGACCAGTGACATCTAATCCGTTATCTACTTTATCTAATAACCTGTACCACAAACATCTAGCCCACTAATTGATGTGGGGAATTGTGCTCTGAGTTTGACCCTGCTGCCTTGACTTTACGGAGGAGCAACTCAGACAGCAACAAGTTAATAGGTGACTTTTTTTTACCACTTCAGAACTCTGTGATCTCAAAGGAATTATGAGACCCCAGCAGCTGACAGGCATTCCTCCCAAACACTGACATTGTGTGATATTCTCTGCATTGTCCAGTGATCAAAGGGAATGCCTGTTAGCTGCTTTGTTCTCATTTTTCATTAACTACACAATCTACAAGATGTAGCTGCCCTCTCGAGGCCCAGATATACAAGGAAAATTGTATAATAAGGTTCTGGTTTTTTTAGATAATTTGGTAAAGGATTTAAATGTGAATGACCGACCTCTCAATGCTCAAACCACTCTCCTCCTATGCACATAGGCCTGCCAGTGACAGCTGAGTTCATATCAAACCCCATCCCTCACGCTGTAACTTGTTATGTTAACTGACACCCGTCCACACCCTCTGTGGAATTTACAGACTCAAAGCTCAGTCGGGCAGCCAGACAAAGATTTAAATAATAATAATAATAAAAAAATTATGCTTACCTGATAAATTATTTTCTTTCCTGGCATGGAGAGTCCACAATTCCATTCATTACTGTTGGGAAATTCACCGCCTGGCCACCAGGAGGAGGCAAAAAACACCCCAGCCAGAGCTTAAGTATCCTCTAACTACCCATACTTCCCCAGTCATTTAGCCATGGGAATAAGGAAACGGGGGTATATAGGTGCCTGAAGGTTAGAAAAAGCAAATGCTGCCTAAAGAATATCAGGGCGGGTCGTGGACTCCCCATGCCAGGAAAGAAAATAATTTATCAGGTGAGCATACATTTTGTTTCTTTCCAATGGCATGGAGAGTCCATGATTCCATTCATTAGTGTTGGGAAACCAATGCCCAAGCCAGAGAGGACACATAATGGATAGGGAGGGAGAACTAAAGGCATGCAAACCTAAACTGAAGTCACCATCGCTTGAAGAAGCTTTCTCTCAAAAGAAGCCTCAGCTGAGGCAAAAACATCAAACTTGTAAAATTTAGAAAAAAGTATGTAAAGAGAACCAAGTAACCGCCTTACAGATTTGTTCCATGGATGCTTCATTCTTAAAAGCCCAAGAAGAAGACACAACACAGGTAGAGTGAGCCATAATCCTCTCAGGAGGTTGCTGTTCAGCTGGAGGTGGGGGGGTCCCTGGTTGTGTGATATCCGTACTTGTGGACGGTGATAGGAGCATAGCATTAGGGGTCCCTTTCCCCCTTCTCTCCTGTGTTTTTGTTCTTTGCGACATTCTCTGTGAGGTTAGAAATCTATCCATGAACAAATATGAATGCGCAATGTTTCAATATTGAGCAGTAAATTAATTGTGTTGAAGATTGGAAATGTATTAACTGCTACACCTTACAGTCTCTAGATTCCAAAAATTTATTTAAAAAAAAAAAGAGTAACAAGGCTGGTCACAGGTCTTACTGTAGCGTGAAAAAGCAAGCGATAAGTGTTTTATAAATTTAGACGCTTTACATATGCCTTGGGGTTATTTCTGTACACAGCAATGAGCTAGATGGTACAACACAACGTTAGGCAGTAGCGCTATTTCTTTTAGCTTTAATCAGTAATGGTAGTTGTTTTTGCTATATATCAGAGTCCAATATTGCATAGCGAGCTCTATCACAGAGCACTTGAATTAGGCGCTTAGAGTTCAGATTTCAGGTTGACTTTGTCTGATGACTGGCAAACTCCTGTATCTAGAAGTGTGTCAGCACATGTGAGGCAGATAAACACAGTGTGAGTATCAGAGAATAGGTGGCAGCGTTACCCTAAAGCTGCACTTTCTGGGAAAAATATGGACCAGATGCGTCTGTCGCAGGTAGAAGGAATAATTGTGCTTTATGCAAAAAATCATAACCATCATAAAAAGGGTGGGCCTCGTGGACTCTTGCCAATATGAAAGAAATGAATTTATCAGGTAAGTCCTTACATAAATTATGTTTTTATTTCATGTAATTGGCAAGAGTCCATGAGCTAGTGACGTATGGGATATCAAATAACCAAGATGTGGAACTGCACGCAAGAGTCACTAGAGAGGGAGGGATAAAAAATAAACAACAGCCAAATGCTGAAAAAATAATCCACAACCCAAATATAAGTTATTCTTATCAAGAAAAGAAAAACTGAAAATAGCAGCAGAAGAATCAAACTGAAACAGCTGCCTGAAGAACTTTTCTTCCAAAAACTGCTTCAGAAGAAGCAAATACATCAAAACGGTAGAATTTAGTAAATGTATGCAAAGAGGACCAAGTCGCTGCTTTGCAAATCTGATCAACTGAAGCTTCATTCTTAAAAGCCTAGTTAAATGAGCTGTAATTAAGGAAATAGCAGAGGACTTCTGACCTTTCCTAGGACCAGAAAATTTAACAAATAGACTAGAAGTCTTCCTGAAATCTTTAGTAGTTTCAACATAATATTTCAAAGCTCTTACCACATCCAAAGAATGTAAGGATCTTTCTAAAGGATTCTTAGGATTAGGACACAAGGAAGGGACAACAATTTCTCTACTAATGTTGTTAGAATTGAGAACCTTAGGTAAAAATTCAAATGAAGTCCGCAAAACCACCTTATCCTGATGAAAAAGCAGAAAAGGAGATTCACAAGAAATAGTACATACCCCAGACACTCTTCTAGCAGAAGAGATGGCCAAAAGGAACAACACTTTCCAAGAAAGTAGTTTAATGTCCAAAGAATGCATAGGCTCAAATGAAGGAGCCTGTAATGCCTTCAAAACCAAATTAAGACTCCAAGGATGAGAAATTGATTTAATGACGGGCTTAATATGAACTAAAGCCTGTACAAAACAGTGAATATCAGGAAGTTTAGCAATCTTTCTGTGAAATAAAACAGAAAGAGCAGAGATTTGTCCCTTCAAGCAACTTGCAGACAAATCCTAACCAAACCATCCTGGAGAAACTGTAAAATTCTAGGAATTCTAAAATAATGCCAAGAGAATTTATGAGAAGAACACCATGAAATGTAAATCTTCCAAACTCGATAATAAATATTCCTAAAGACACATTTACAAGCATGTAACATAGTATTAATTACTGAGTCAGAGAAACCTCTATGACTTAATACTAAGTGTTCAATTTCCATACCTTCAAATTTAATGATTTGAGATCCTGATGGAAAAACGGACCTTGAGGCAGTAGGTCCAGCCTTAACGGAAGTGGCCAAGGTTGGCAACTGGACATCCGAGCAAGATCCACATACCAAAACCTGTGGGGTCAAGCTGGAGCCATCAGCAACACAAACAATTGTTCCATGATGATCTTGGTAATCACTCTCAGAAGAAGAACTAGAGGTGGGAAGATATAAGCAGGTTGATAACACCAAGGAAGTGTCAGCGCATCCACTGCTTCCGCCTGAGAATCCCTGTACCTGGACAGGTATCTGGGAAGTTTCTTGTTTAGATGAGAGGCCATCAGATCTATTTCTGGAAGACCCCACATCTGAACAATCTGAGAAAACACATCTGGATGGAGAGACCACTCCCCTGGATGTAAAGTCTGACGGCTGAGAAAATCTGCCTCCCAATTGTCTACACCTGGGATATGAACCGCAGAAATTAGACAAGAGCTGGAATCTGCCCAAACAAGTATCCGAGAAACTTCTTTCATAGCTAGGGGTCTGTGATTCCCACCCTGATGATTGACATATGCCACCATTGTGATATTGTCTGTCTGAAAA